>NC_081189.1:112682470-112942470 GCF_902713425.1 Acipenser ruthenus | reverse complement strand
TCGCATCAGGTAGTGAGGCTTATCAGAAATGTGGACGCTGTAATAACAAACTACATTTGTGTATCCTCCAATATCCGCAAATGCTTTGTGGTATGTTTGACAAAATACTGGCACCTGAAGGACTTACTATCAATGTACACTCCTCAATTAGTGTTCATTTTTATGCTTAAAAAAAAAAAAAAACATTCAGGGCATCTCTGTTAAACTAGTGGGGAAAATAACAAAAGCAGAACGTTAAATTAGACAAATGTAAAAATGAAATGTGAGTTAAAAGTAGGATTGGGGATGAACAATTCACCTAATTTGTCAGCTCTGTTTGAAATAAAATTAAGGGGACCAGAATTAGGCACAGGTAAGATATGAAGGTAAAAACAAAGATTGTAATTAGCAGCATAATTATGAAAACAGAATCAGCTCAATTTGTTTAGAGGGATGTCACCTGATTAGAAATATAACCCGAAAACTTCAAGCCCTACTTGTGTGTGTTTGCATTTTAATTTTTTCCAAAATGCTCATTTTATTTATTTTTTAGCAATATGCACCTCTATTAATATGAAGCATAACACATTATTTTAAAATAAAATACAGTGCATTGTGGGATACTATTGTATTAATTTCCACTATTCATTGCGCTGCTAGGAACTGTAACCAAACTATTCAAATAGTGTGTGGACGTATTATGCCAGACTAATGGTACTTCAGTGTGGACGCTTTGAGCTGGATTAATTCAAATGGTTTCGAGTATAGTTCTTGAGATCGGTTATGTAGCGTGGACAGGGCCTTGCACTTTCTTACACAGGGAGTTGTGAGAGTGTGGAATGGGTTACCAGCCAAGCCAAGCTGTCAAAGTGAAATCCTTGGGATTAGAGCAAGATTAATCAACTACTAGGAAAGCAGGTGAGCACTGGTGAAAACTGTTCAAATGTTCTTAATTGCAGAAACACAAGGACCACATACTGTGGGTGGTACAGTATCTGGCTGTTTATTTTGTCTGGCTGAAATTATGTTTGTGATATACTTCTAGAGTTTGACTTTTTGATGGTTAACTGACATTAATTATATGTAAGTCTATAGGGACCAGTTTATTAGTTCTGTATTTTGATTCTTTTTCCAGTTGTACTGTGTCATCCTGGTACAATTTAAAACAAATCCATTTCATTGTTATATTTTGATTTACTGCAGGTTTTTTTTTCTATAATGTCAAGTAGATGGCCATAAGCAATTACATTTCCTGCAGGAATAGCTGTTTCTCCCATTAATATTAATATATTATTCACTATATGAATCGGTTTGTTGAGGGCAAGCTGTGTGCAGGGCAAAGAGGAAGCTAATTAAATCAATTTATTAAACAAGAACATCTTAACACATTAACCAAAGATGCGATTTTCATGCTGCTGAATGCTTACCTCTGTCTTGAAGGCATGTTGCTTATTGTCAAGAGTAATCTAACTAATTTTATAGTGTCAGAGTATTTATTACTGTCGATGTGGACTAAAATAGGATATGCAATTAGCAATTGTCTACACTGGCAAGATATATTCTAAACTTGTTTTGAAGGTTTGCCAAGCTCCGTGTGAAGTTGTCAGCTTTGTTACATGTGTGTGTCAGGGCTGGATTGGTATCATGGTTCCCTGGACAAGGAACCAGAACAGAACAGACCCCCCCCCCCCCCAAAAAAAAATCTTTATGAAAATATGGACACAAAATCTGTCTCTACCCTGTAGTAAAACTTTAGTTACACTGGGGCAATCGTGATCCTGCAGAGCACTGGGTGGTCATCTATGCTGTCGCTCCTTGTCTCGATATTTCTTCAGCACTGCAGTTTCCATTGCACGTTTTTTCAAAATCAACAAATGATCACAAATCTCATCCAGAAATGTTTTCAGAGATTCAAGTAATTCAACTACCACTGACAGTTCGATGTTTTGTGCTTGAATGGATTTAGTAGTTTTGTCGAATCTCTCCAGAATGTTACAAAATCAATTCAACCGATTATAATGACTGTTCAATCTTTTTTTTTCGTTTTTTTAATGTTATTTTCTTCTGCAATTCATTAATTAAGGTTCTAAAGACATTTGCTGTTTTTGTTCTCTAACCAACCCATTTTAGTGATTTATTTTCATATATATCAAAAGACCCAACTTGCCAATGTTTCAGTATGTTTAACATGCCTTTTGTCAAGGGAAAATGTGTTTGAAAACAAACAGTGGAGATACTTATAGGCTTTTGATGCCATGGCAACCACACTCACTTATTTCTATATAATAACTGGTGAGCGCTCCCCCCCCCCCCCCTACCCCGCCAAGGAACACGGATCTTCAGAACTCTGGCACCAAAGACTATAAAAAATACTGCATGGGGTAATGTGTGATAAATGAGAATTTTATGCCCACCTTCGGGGTGGGATGCTTGGATAAACCCATCAGGCTTCGCCCTCTGGGTTTATGTAGCATTCCATTAACTTTACTTATCAAATATTCAATTTTTAGTTCTAAAATGCATATAACGTTTATAAATGTGAAGTAAAGCAACGACTTACAATATTATAAAATGCATTCCCTTCAATTATAGCTTAAAATCATAACAAACATGTGTCTAAAATCATTTTGGGACTATTGAGAAATCTTTTCAAAAAAAGAAAAAAAACCTCACATTCATACTGAGCCATCCAGCACAGTTCACTGAATAAACATGACAAAACAGCAAGAAACATGACCGTATTTGGAAAACAGTACAAGATTCAATGACTGTGAATCCTTCAAGACCTTCAAATCTTTCATTACATGTGAATAAAAAAAGATTTCACACTTTACCTGACTGCATATTCCCTCTGTCTATCAGTCACTGATTTACTGTGGAATTGGATGTATTAACAGTTTTCAATATAGATACAGGACCTGCATTGAAAAAGTGGAATCAATCATGGGTAACAAAACTGAGCTAAAAAAAATCACAGCATTTCATAGGGAATGGTCAGGAAATAGTGTGCCTTAACTTAGGAGACATGTAAATGTGTTAGGATTTTGTTTAAATATCTAATGCACTGGAAAACTGCTGATTGCTTTTAAATAATGTATTTTTCAATTCAGAATTTTCAGAACTTTATTTTGTTTCAGCTACCATGCTACAGTATATATATATATATATTGCTGCATTATGAGCATCAACAATTTACTCAAAGCTTCCACTAGTGTTTTACTATTATTATAACAACCTTCACTTGCAGAAAGAAAGAAAAACATTTAGTGAAATAGCTTGCATCACTCGATTTTCAAGGTATGGTATCTGAAGCATAATCAACAAATACAGAGAAACATCATCTGTAATTGACAAACTCGGGACTGGAAGACCCAAAAAGCTTTCTAACAAGGATGAGCAATACTTGAAGATAATATCCTTAAAGAATAGAAAGAAGACAAGCGTTGAATTGACAACAGAACTGGCAGAAGGCACAGGTGTCATTGTCCATCCATCAACAGTCCAAAGCACTTATGACCAGTTACATAGTCCAGTTTCTGTGTTCCTGTGCATATTTTAGCCTTTTAGTCTTGTTCCCCTTTCTTAACAGAGGTATTCTTACTGCAACACATCCTTTAAGTCCTGATTTCAAGAGTGACCTTCACACTGTTGATTTAATGGACAACGACACCTGTGCCTTCTGCCAGTTCTGTTGTCAGTTCAATGCTTGTCTTCTTTCTATTCCTTAAGGATATTATCTTCAAGTATTGCTGTGATGGGGTGCAGCCTATTTTGTGGTGGTTCTGTGTTTTTTGTATTGTTTAGAGTGGATGTGAGTGAGTTTGGGGTGTGGTTCAGTGAGTATGTGTGGAATGTGCCTGGGCTAATGAGGTGCGAATTGCCCAATTAGCCCAGGCACCTGTATAAAAGGGAGTGGTTGGGTTTGTTAGGAGGAGAGTGTTTGTTAGGAAGAGAGTGTTTGTAACTGTGAGACGACGTGTGTGTGAGAGAGAGTGTGAGTGGTTCTTTTGGTTTGTTTAAAGCCTGTTTTTGTGTTTGTCTTTTTGGTTGGCCATCGTGCCTTTTTATTTGTGTTTTGTTAATTAAAATATTTTGGTTTCACTGCACTTTCTGTCTCTGAGTCTTCCCTCTGCTGCTATCCTGCCACAATTGCTCATCTTTGTTAGACAGCTTTTGGGTCTTCCAGTCCCGTGTTTGTCAATTACAGATCATATTTCTCTGTACTTATTGATTATACTTTGGATACCACACCTTGAAAATCGAGTGATGCCAGCTATTTCACTCAATGTTTTTACTTCTTTATGGAAGTCAAGGTTGTTATAATAGTAAAACACTAGTGGAGGCTTTGAGTAAATTGAGTTGATGCTGAAAATGCATCAGAGTGGAAAAATGCAACATGTCTAAGACTTTTGCACAGCACTGTGTGTGTGTGTGTGTGTGTGTATATATATATATATATATATATATATATATATATATATATATATATATATATACAGTCCCCTCCAAAATTATGGGCACCTTGATAAAGATGAGCAAAAAAGACTGTATAAAATAAACAACACAGGTAATTATCTATATTTTATGCTCAAATATATGGGAAAACCATATTATTTTATTCTAATACAATTGCTCAGAGAAAAAGTTTTGTTTATTAACAAGTAATACAATTTGTTCTCAAAAAGATAGGTGTCAGAATTATTGGCACCCATAAAGATTCTTATAAATAAAATCAAACAAAATTAAATCTGCATTAACATTCTACTTCTTTAAGTTCATCTCAGTCTTAAGGAACTGTATTGTGGCCTTCCATGGCTTCCTGTTTCACTGGGATATAAAAATGAGGTAACACGCATATGAAATCCATTTGTCATCCATCACCATGGGGAAAGGCAAAGAACTCACAAATGAAATGAGACAAATGGTTGTTGACCTTCATAAATCAGGCAATGGGTACAAAACAATAGCTAAAAACTAAATATACCACTTACCACTATTAGGGCAATAATTAAGAAGTTCAAAACCACTGGAACAGCAGTAAACTTGCCTGGTAGAGGATGCAAGTGTATCTTGCCCCCACACACAGTGAGGCAGATGGTTCGGGAGGCAAAAGGAAAGCCAAGGGCCACAGTTGGAGAATTACAGAACTTGGTTGCATCTTGGGGTCACCAAATCTCCAAATCTACAATTAGAACGCCACCTCCATGCCAATAGGCTATTTGGAAGGGTTGCCAGAAAAAAGCCTTTATTGAGAGCAACCAACAAACGTAAGCGCCTGGAGTTTGCTAAACGGCATTGGCACTTCGATTGGAACCGAGTGCTATGGTCAGATGAGACAAAAATAGAGCTCTTTGGCCACACACACCAGCGGTGGGTGTGGCATCGAAAGAAGGATGTGTGTGCAGAAAAGAATGTCATACCAATTGTAAAATATGGTGGTGGATCTTTGATGTTATGGGGCTGTTTTGCTTCCACTGGTCCTGGGACCCTTGTTAAGGTCATCATGAACTCTACCCAGTACCAGGACATTTTAGCCAAAAACCTGGTTGCCTCTGCCAGGAGGCTGAAACTTGTCCGCAAGTGGATCTGCCAGCAAGACAATGACCCCAAGCACACATCAAAATCCACAAAGAAATGGTTAATTGACCACAAAATCAACATTATGCAATGGCCATCTCAGTCTCTGGACTTGAACCCCATTGAAAACCTGTGGTTTCAATTGAAGAGGGCAGTCCATAAGCGCAGACTGAAGGATATCAAGGATCTGGAAAGATTCTGTATGGAGGAATGGTCTAAGATCCCTCCCAATGTGTTCTCCAATCTCATTAAACATTATAGAAAAAGACTCAATGCTTTTATCCTTGCAGGGGGGGGGGGTGCACAAAGTACTGAAAACAAGGGTGCCAATAATTGTGACACTTTAATTTTTTTGGAAATAAATTTATAATTTGAGAAATGAGTATTTTTGGTTGATTTCATAGAATCATTAATACAGTCAAATATATTCCACATGTTGGAAAATTACAATATGGCTCAGTACTGGTATTATTTGCTCATCTTTATCAAGTTGCCAATAATTTTGGAGGTGACTGTGTATGTGTGTGTGTATATATATATATATATATATATATATATATATATATATATATATATATATATGCATCACTTAAAATCCAATCAGGCCAACTGTTCAATTTTTTTATTGGATGTTAAAAACATGGATGAGTTTAAGGTTGCGGTCTGTTTAACACACAAATGGCTGTGACTCCTTGAATTGTTACCGTATTAAACTCTTCCATTTTCAGTAACCTATGCTTTAAGGCTAGCAGATTGCCTTTTTTAAAAAATTTTATTTGTTTATTTAGCAGACGCCTTTATCCAAGGCGATTTACAGAGACTAGGGTGTGTGAACTATGCATCAGCTGCAGAGTCACTTACAACTACGTCTCACCCGAAAGACGAAGCACAAGGAGGTTAAGTGACTTGCTCAGGATCACACGAGTCAGTGGCTGAGGTGGGATTTGAACCAGGGACCTCCTGGTTACAAGCGCTTTTCTTTAACCACTGGACCACACCGCCACTGCCTTTACTTTTGGGACTTCTTGGGTAACTTATTGAGCCTAAAAGATTTATTGCGGGACGTAAAAACTAAAACAAAAACGGGGGATTAGGCCTGCAGGTGGCTGAAACTGACAATGAGAATTCATAATTTAGCTGTGGAAGATAATCTGTTTTGGACTGAATGCATTAACATTTAGCAGGTGCATACAGGTGTTTGGATAGTTTATATGCAGGCACAGCAATGGTAGTCATTAGGTGAGGTGCATGCATTCTATCTCGTCGGAACAGTCTTACATAATTCTCATTAGAGTTGCAGTTTTTTGGGGTTTTTTTCTGGAATTTGGAAAAGGTGCTTGAGTGAGCATGCTGAGTCCTTGGCTGCGATCCGTTTATTAATGTCTTGAACACCACAGGTTTTTAAATTAATTACATTCTGCCTGCCTATGCTTTGCTAGTCTAAGTGGCTGGGGAGGAGAGGGAAGCTGGTTGTCTAACACTTGGGCTGTAATTGTTAAATATTCATTGCAGGAAGTGTCCCTGAGAGGATGATGATACAGGGTGGGAGGGAGAGAGAGAGAGAGAGAGCTAGTCGCTTGGAAAAGTCACCTGCACCTATCCCTAAAGGAATTTCATTTCATTACTCCTATTTCTACATTTTAATGGATTGGTGTACATTTTTGTGCCTTTTTGGACAGGAGGTAAATCACAAATTATATGGAAATCTCATGGGCTTCTGGTAAAATGACATGTGTGAAGGAAAAGCAATGTGTTTGCGTCTGTAAAACTCCTTCAAAATGTGTATACCTGTATATAACCAGTGTTAGACTGGGGGGGTGGACGCGGGTGGACGCATTCCATTCACTTTTTTGGAAGGGTGGACAGCGTCACTATGTATTTTTGGTGAAATGTCATTTTTCCCCAGTACTACATCTTTTAATGTTCCCACCCCTACTTTTCCTTGTACTGAGTCCGTGCGTGCTCTCTGGCTAAACAGTCACTGGAATTGATAAGCGGAACTGTGAACTGAAAAATGACGTGACAACTGTTTTTTAGATGGCATTTACTTTTTTTTTATCACATAATACATGGAACATTTGCCTGTAAAAAAAAAAAAAAAAAATTATATAAATATTAAAAAAGGTCTGGCGTGCGTGGGATTTGATGAAACTATAACCTTCAGTTTTCAAGCATGTTATGTTACTGTCGTCAGTGCTACATGATTAGTTGAGACAAGCAGTATTTTGAAAGATAAAGTCAGCCAGTTGAGAATTCTCTGGACTTTGTTATATTTTGGAGATTTTTCCAGTCATCATTCATCCTCATATCTTCATCATCATCATCTTCATCATCATCATTCTGAGATTCTGATCTTGAGCTCTGAAAAATGTTTGGTTTCCTGTCAGTGTAACGCTCATTGTGGTTCCTATTGGCGCAAGGAAGTACGGTTCATCTCGATATACTGGTTGATGAGAGTAACGCTATTTGTGGTCCCCGCTGGACAAAAAGGAACTTAATTTCTGAGAATTAGCCATGCTGAAAGTCATACTACAAAAACACAAACCAAGTTAGTAGAAACAATTGGGGCAACCTTGATCCCATCAGTTTCACAGTTGTGCCTTTATAGTTGTTATTGTAAAAGAGGTTTGGGATACTATGTTATATGTAAAAAGGGCACACGTGTTTGGCTATTGTCAGATTTTTTTTTAAGCTTTAGTTTTTATTTGCGACCTGCAGTTGCATGGTCTTTTTTTCCCACTTTTTCTTTGTAAAGAGCTTTAAGATCCTTATAATGAAAGACGCTATCTAACATAAAGATTATGATGACCTTTATTAGTAGTCGTAGTCGTAGTATTATTAATAAATAATACATGATGATCAAAAGCAGGAAGGATGTTCTTCATTACAGTGAATATCTGACGTCAAGATAATAGTTGCTTCTCTCTTTTTGTGGATGATATATCTTTGTTCTCTGGTTTTAATCACTGTCTAATCCTAACATTTTTTAAACATTATTCCAGGCATTTAGTGTATGTAATAACTGTATTTTTATATTAAATATTTAAACAATTTTCTTTGGGACCAATTAGGGGATGTGAATAGTCAGATTGTTTTCCAAATGGTTTCATGTGGGTACATCCGGCATTCACATTTTTAAAAATCCAGTATTGGACTGAATATAGCCTTGCAGCCAAATAATATTTCTCAAGAGCGGGCAAGGATAGGCCTCCTAGTTCAGAGTGAGAGTCTCCTTTTCTTTATTCTGGGCTGAGAACCTTCCAAAGAAAATCTACCCAACAGTGAGATTGGCAGCATTTTCCAGTTTAGCATCTTCTACTATTAATTATAATTATTATACTGATTATTGGTAGCCTAAAACTTAGTTCCAATCTTCACATAATATAATTCTGTACATGCAAATTAACATTTTCCCATCCAACTAACAGTATGATATTTAATGGACCCAATTAATATATTCATCTTTTTAGGTGTAAAATTGACTGCATTGGTACGACATATGTGAAAATTGCCCCTGATAGGTCCCCAGACCCCTTGCGGAAAGGAAAATAAGCAATTTTGGTCCATATTGAGTAACCCTGTAGAGTCCACTCACTATTTCTGTAGGAGTCTAACTACTTTATTAAAAGCTTTGCTATTCTCAGATAAGGGGCCCTGGTGGGTCCTTAAGATAAGGCAGATGTCTCATGAGATTTCATCAGTCCAAATCAATCTTGGAAACTGGTGAACAGAGGAGAACTGTGTTTCATCTCTTGATTATGCTGTGCTGCTGGGTGGAAGTACACCTGCTATTCGGAGACTTGGTTACTGACTTAAGGGGGTACAATTGATTTTCCTATTCAAGCTATTAAGGATGTACTGTTTTTTGGATGTGTAGGCAATATTCTAGGCAATATTAAGCAGTGTCTGAAGGGAGGTCTGTTGCTTTGAATTCAGACTAAGCATAAAGAACAAATAGAAAATCCAGGATTAGATTTAGACCACAGATTGGGAACCACTGGCCTAAATGCTTGCTGTTTACTAGCAGCATGATAAATGTAGAATCATAGACTGTTTTGTACAGTAATTTGCTTGAAACAAAAGTTATTAAACAGTAGGTGAATGTAGTTACAATGCACAGTAGGGGCAAATCTTAATTTGCTAAAAGGAAAGTGTTAAGATTTATTTTAAAAGGCCTCAAATAAATCTTGAATAAACCGTAAATAAATACCTTTCATTTCCACAAAAGCTTTTCAAAATATACATGTTTTTTTTTGTATGCTTTCCAAACCTGGTGCGTGCTGGTTACAGTTTCTATGGTAACTGTAGCTATGATGCAAGGGCAGAGAGAGGTAGCTAGAGAATATGCTCTCAATTAACATCAATGGGGCCCGACAACCATATACAACTGAAAAGAACTGGGGCCTGTCACCTGCTGAGCTCCAGGGGGAGTGGTAGAAGTACAAGAACCCTCTGTGTCTGGCCTGCATTAAAGTGTTGATGTGAAAGGAGTTCTGGGAGGTGTACTACAGGCAGCTTGTATCCTGAGTTTTTCCCGAATATAAAAGAAAGCAAGTCATAGTTTCCAATTCATGAAAAATGTTGAGTTTGATAATTTGTTTGATAACACAATTAAACAAAAACTAAATGTGTAAAACATTCTCACAGCAGCCAACCAGTCTGTCTTTCTTTAACCCTTTGTTGCATTTCATCCAGTTTACTGGACAATCAATAAGGTCGTCCAGAGTGTTGATAGTAAGATGTTCTTGAATACATTTCATTCTAATAATCATTTTATTGTATTTTCTCTTTAAAAAAAAAAATGATTGAAGCAAAACATATCAATGGCAGAGAAAGCTACATTTTACCGAACCTTTATCACATTCTACTAGTAAATATTTTTCTTATCGATAAAAGTCAAGAAAGAATAAAATAACTCACCGGAAATTGATATACCCTTATGTCTGTCAATTTATGTGACCTTATGTGTGTTACTTGTTAAAATCAGCCACATAAACAATACAGATACCAATGCCAAATAATTTATTGTAAACCCACTTAACCCATCGCAAACTTTTCTTTACCCCAAAACTAACTTACGGTATAGGTATTGCCAAAGAGCAGTGAAAAGATTGGTGATAATTGCTTTTGTTACCTATCAAGTACAAAATGTAACCATTACCTTATGGGTGTTTACATCCTAAAGACCCTGAACCTGAACAGATTATACCAAAGCCACACGCCAGTGCCTGTGATGCAGTCATGCCCGTCCCTGAGGGCATAAGAAGACTGCATGCACAGATACCAGCATCATCTTTCCTTTCACAAGGATTGGACCTGACGGGAGAGCCATAGACAGATGAGTACTTTTTATCTACATATATTTATTTGCTAATTGTGTATTATACTGTTAATGCGATAATTATTTGCGTTGTTTTAGTTTTCACTAATTACACGTCATTTGTTGCACACAGCATGTTGTTTGTGACATCCTGCAGTCGCCTCGTGCCCCATGTGAAGCCAGCGGCTGTCGTCGCCCTTTCCCAGGGATCAAGCAGCTTGAGTCGGCTGACTTGTGCTCTCCTTACAAGCTACTTGGCTCCAACTGGAGTTTAAATAAAAGTTTCATTTTTTTAAAACAATTTTATTATTATTTGAACTGTAATATTGTTATTACTGTTTTCTGTGAGAGAGTTTTTCTTGTGTGTGTGTCTTTTCAATTTTTCTTCCAGAAACAAGAGTACAACTGCTGGGCTCTGTGTTGACTGAGAAACACGCTTCAGCTGAGCTTGCAGCACCATTACAAAGGCTGCTAGCTTTAACAGTAGGCTTCCCTCAGTCTTGATACGTTCGGACTGTTTAGGTCATCCCTATATACTGCTTCTTGAGGTAACCTGAACCGTGTAGACCTGTAGGTCACCGACCCGCTCCGTTCCCAACCCGATACCTGTACCGAACAGGGATCGAGGTTACCGCAACGGTACCATATCGACCCGGTGCAAGTCACCACACGTTGTACCGTACCGAGGGTACCATACCGACCGGTACCATCTCGGTTACATACCGTTCTGACTCGGTGCGAAGTCACTTACCCGGTTCCCACCATCCCTGGTCCAGTACCAGAGGACTTGGTTCGGGTCTTTAACCACCCTATTCGTTTTTATAATACTGTACACTGCGTCCGGCCTGTTACATACAGTACTGTACACTCTGTTACATTACTGTGCAGCGACATTGCTGCTAGAGTAGACTGAGGCAGCAGTTTTGGAGAAACAACGGGCAGCTGTTTCCCATCAGGGCACAGTGCTTGCTGAGCTGCTGCGTGAGCTCACTGCTCCGCATGCCCCGCCTGTTCCCTGGGCTTTAGGCACAGACTAGCAGCAGGAGGATATGCTATCCATCACTGCCTCTGAGGAGGTGGGCAAACCGGAGTTCCCCTATGTGGAATTGCTGCAATTGCCTCTCTGACCAAGGACACTACCTGCCCTAACGAGCAGTGTAGGGTCTGGTGCATCTGTTTCCCAAGCAGTGACCCCGTGTGCAAACCAGCGTCAAACTGGCGCCGAAGGCCCCAGCAGCCTCAGAGACCGGTACAGTCGGCTGCAACTACAGCCAGAAGGGGTTTTCGTAACCGACCCACGGCTGCGCACCGTGGTAGTTTTAACAAGTTCTGCCGCCAGGTGCAAAGGCAAAAACCTCAGGCTAAGCCACAAGCCCAGCAGCAGCCTTAGGGAGTATTGGTGTTAATGCAATACAGACATCTAGGTGCTTACTACTGTACAGTCTGGCTATTCTCTGCAATTCAAGCACATTCCCCTCCCTTTCAGGGCGTGACTACAATGTTAGTCACTGACCTGCGAGACGCTGTGATACTGGCTCAGGAGGTGACAGCTCTGCTGAAAAAGCGGGCTATTTGCACGGTACACCCTCTCCACTTGATGGAAGGGTTCTACTCCAGGTACTTCCTGGTGCACAAGCGGGATGGTGGCCACCAGTCCTCGACCTCAGACAGGTCAACCTTTTTCTGAGTTGACGGAGGTTCAAAATTTTGACCATGCAACAGCTGTTGCAGTCAATCAGGCCAGGCAACTGGTTCACCATGGTAGACCTAAAGGACGCGTATTTCCATATCCCTATAAGACCAGGGCACAGGCGGTACCTGTGATTCGCTTTTTAAGGAACAGCGTACGAGTTCCGTGTACTACCATTTGGCCACTCTATAGCTCCCCGCGCCTTTTCAAAGTGCATGGAAGCTATTTTGGCCCCATTGCGACTGCGTTGAACCATGGCCATCTAGTGACAGTGTCTTGCCATTGTCTGAAGGCGCTCTCTTGGTGTACACAGCCTGCCCATCTACAGCTAAGCGTAGCGCTGGGCAGTGTGTCCAAATGAGAGGTCGTCACCACGGAGGTGTCCAGCCTCGCCTGTGGTGCCATGTGGAATGGCAGGGGTGCAAGCGGGGGTATGGAACCCCCCTTGTCAGGGTCTCCATATAAATATTTTGGAGCTACAGGCAGTTTATCTGGCCTTGCCAGATTTTTTGCAGGCAGTTCAGGGGAGACACGTGCTTGTCCGGACAGACAACACTACCGTGGTGGCGTAGATAAACCGGTCTCAGGTCTCCCAGTCTCCATCACGTAGCCCACAAGCTTTTGCTCTGAGCACACGATCACTTCCTCTCACTGTGGGCAGTACACCTGCCCGGGGTGATAAACTGGGCAGCGGACCTCCTCTCAAGGGAAGCTCCCAGCACCTCATGGAAGCTTCACTTGGGAGAGCAGAGATACTCTCTGCCTCCCAGGAATCGACATACTGTCCCCTCTGGTTCTCCATAACAGGAGCCGGGGACCTGCTGGCGATAGATGCCTTGGCACACCAGGCCTTCCCAATGCTTGCCATGCTCCCGCTGTGTCTGGAGAAAATCAGGCAGGACTGGGCCAAGGTGCTAATAGTAGCCTCCTATTGGCACAGAAGACTGGTTTTCAGCACTGATGCAGCTCCTGAGGGGCCAGCCGTGGAACCTGCCAAAACGCTGTGATCTGCTCAGTCAACGCAGGTGACATTGTGGCATCCTGATCCATCGAGCCTACGGTTCTGGGTCTAGCCCCTGAATGGCTGCATTTGAGCCGTCTGGGGCTTTCTAATAGGGTCATTGACACCCTGCAAAATGCCAGAGTAGCTTCCACGTGTTCCCAGTATGGGTACAAGTGGGGCGTCTTTCAGACATGGTGTCTGCCTTTGGGTTTTGACCCCACGACCTGTCCCATGGCAGTTATACTGCAATTTGTGCAGGATCTGTTTGATGAGGGAAATTCCACTCTACATTAAAGATCTATCTAGCAGCTATTAGCTTGCCATGTCAAAATTGACTCAGTCTCCCAAGGAGCTCACTTCCTTGTGGGGCAATTTTTTACAGGTGATCGGCACTTGAAGCACTCATGAAGCCTCCATTGAGCCCTTGTATTCAGCTGAGCTGAAATTTTTATCTCTCAAAGCAGCTTTCTTGCTTGCAATCACATCCACTTAGCGGGTGAGTGAGATGCTTAATTTTTGCAGAAGCCAGGACAAAGGTTACGCTTCGTACCAATCCTGCTTTTTTGCCGAAATCTATATCAGCATTTCATGTCAACCAGTCTGTGGAATTAGAGGCTTTCCATCCGCCTCCTCTCCAGTCTGACAGGGAGCGACAGCTCCATATGCTTTGCCCTGTGCAGGCACTAGTGTATTAGGTTGACAGGACACAAAGTTAGAGGCAGTCTGAACAGTTTTTTGTTTGTTATGGGGCGAAGTCCCATAACAAACAAGCCCTGTCTAAGCAGAGGCTATCTAAATGGATAACAGACACAGTCAAAGCTGACTGGACATTCCACTGGGGGCATGGCAACTTCGTGGGCTTTATTCCAGGATGCTGGTATCTGTGTGTGCAGTCTTCTTATGCCCTCGTGGGCGGGCATGCCTGTGTCACAGGCTCAGGTTCAGGGTCTTTAGGCGGTAAACACCCATAAGGAAATGGTTACATTTCTTTTTCGGGGAACCAGGGTTATGATAATAATCTAACATTATAACACATTCAAATTTAATTTCAACTGCAATAAAAAAAGTAATGTATAAAGCAGATGAAAACTTTTGATGAATATCTAGGCTTTTTATTCCATGTTGTATTTTCCTTTTGTTTTTCTTTCATTGCGGATGATGCTGAAAGCATATTTATTGTTTTGATTTTTCACAGAATATGTCTTCACATCATGCCATGGGAAGCAGTGACTTTTAGAAGGATTACATGTAGATTATGTATCTGCTCTTAAAATATACATATTAGCCAGCCACAGAATGGGATTTAGAAATACATCTTTAAAGTTGTTCATGGATTATGCTGTTTGGCTCTGTGTGATGCAGAATCTTAATAGGAATTATAGTGAGGGATGATCATTTGTAAATTTACATTTCAAATGTTCATTTCAGTTGTGTAATGAGTTAGGGCTATTGTGTTTAAGGCGCACTTTACAGTCACTTTTTACAAACTCGAGCATTCAAATGGCAACATAGACTCTAAATATCGTATTGATTTTGGAACACTTATTTTCTTTGTGTTTGTGTTGCACTGCGGCAAAATCAAATTTCATTATACCCTCCAGAGCCATAATAATCAACTGATAGAAACAAAATTCACTGAACTTCTGTAATAAAGAAATAACTACAGTCGGGAATAGGGCAACTACCTTTTCATGGTTTAGGAGATTAATTTATAGGATCGTACAATATAAAGGGCGAACATGGGGGGAAACAAAAGTACCTCATATTGCAACGCTTAATAGGTGGATGACCTTTTAAAACATTTTTTTATTGTTATTTCAATGGACTACAGTTAGAAAGCTGGTGTTGTCTTATAATGATTTATAGATTTTCCTCCTGCAGAATAAAAGTCATTGAGGTTGATGTGATATGATTTTGTTTGCTGTGCAGAGTAATAAATCTCATTCAAAATTTAACATCCATACATCTGCACAACTAAAATATGTTATATTCTTCTCCTAGCCTTGCTGAGCCCAAGCCTGACGTATCACGTGGTCTGGCCTATTATCACAAAAACAGCATTAAATATACCCTAGTGATGGCTGGTGTGTGGCTTATCTGTAATAGAAAGAATATGAGCTTTTCAAAGCACCGATCTCCATTTTAATAATCAAATCACTTCGGACGTGTATTGAGTTATCATGTTTAACATGGCCTGTACTAGGCCACCCCACACAGGTAGGCCATAGTTAAATACCACAGCAAAGTTCCAACGCAAATGATCAGAAGGAATAAGAAAACTGAAGTTTGGTTTGTTTGTCCAACTTGCAGAAAATTACAGCAATGCCTATTTGGCTCTTAGCAAAAGTCCACTCAGTAATTCCCCTGTTGCTGAAGTGGAAGCTACACACCTGGATTTAGTGCTGTTCCCTGTGGCTCCCCAGCAACTTTCTCGATTACCGTCCAGTCAATCCAATTGTGGATTTCTTTTATAGTGGTTTGTCAATTTATCACACTTTTTGCAACTCTAGATTAGCAAAGCTACTAGTGGGTAATGGGAGGTGCGTAAATACAGTATGAAATATATTGTGTAATGTTTGAAGCTAAGGAATGGAACTGTTCTGCAATAGGAGGTAATATGTATGTTAAGGTAAAAGTTAGAATTTTGTCAATCTTAAGTTTTACCGGTAAATGTCATCATTTAAAAAAAGTGGTAAATGTCCTAAATTCTGAAGAAATAAATTGCTTTTCGGACATTTACAGGTTAATCTTAGGATTTACCAAAGCGTATTGATAAATATCGTTTATCACTTCCCCCAGGCTGCATAGCTCTGGCTAGAGCTTATATATTTCTCGTTTTTTGAGATGTTTTTATATTATTTATTTAATTATTTAATTACTGTTTTTTGTTGAGAAAGTATTTTCTCTTGTGTCTAAGCAGAGGCCTGCCTACAACGTGCGCCTAATTTAGCAATCTTACCTAAGGATGCTGCCTGCCCTAACAAGCAGTGCCAGGTCTCTGAGGTTATGCTCAAGAGAGAGAGCTTATTCAGCCAGTGCGTTTGCCGCACAGCTAGGCAATTATAACAGCATTCTACCAGTCGCATTTGCTTCAGTCCCTTTCTGGGAACCACAGGCCCTCACCACAACAGCTGGATGAGTTGCGCCTGGTTGACAAGAACCAGCTCCATGTGTCCAAGCTCAACGGACAGGCTATAGGTAGAAACCTGACTGCGCTGGTAGCTGCACGTAGGCAGCTTTGTCTTTCCCAGGCACATGTACGGAGACAAAGTACTGCTGCTGGACTCCCCGATCAGTCCAGGGCATACCTTTAGTCCCGCAGTGGACGAGATGCTGCAGCACTCTCACCACGCGGGAATCCTCTAAGGAGCTGGTTTGCCTGTTTCCAATTTGCTGTGACAGGCCCAGGGCCCCTTCTCAGGGAGCCATCTGGACTATTGGCATCAGTGCACCATAGACAACTTGGTGCTTACTACCGTTCAGACCAGCGACTGCCTATTGACAGTGTCCCACCACTGTCTAAAGGCACTCTTTTGGTGGAAACAGTCGGCCCATCTATGCCTAGTGCTGGGCAGTGTCATCAGAAGGGAGGTCATCACCACGGACGCTTCCAGTCTGGGCTGGAGTGCCGTGTGGAATGGCAGGGGTGTGCAAGGTGTGTGAAACACCCCTTGGCAGAGTTTACCTGGCCTTGCTGAATTTTTTGTATGAGGTTCGAGGGAGACATGTGCTTGTCCATACAGACAACATAACAGTGGTGGCTTACATCAATCACCAGGGCGGCCTCAGGTCACCCAGTCTCCATCGTGTGGCCTGCAAACTTTTGCTTGGGGCACATAAGAACCTCCTCTCACTGCGGGCATAGAGGTGAGTTCTCCCTCAACTGTTTCACCCTTGCTATTTCTTACTGGGCTTCCGAATGGTGAAGCACAGGGAAGCCTCTCGGCTTAGCCTTGTAGCATTCCAGTCGTTCTGCAATCTTGCCCTTGCGAAGGCTTTGGTACACTCACCCATATGGTAATGGTTGCATTTCGTACTTGAAAGGGAACGTTTGGTTATTATCATAACCCTGGTTCCCTGAAATAGAAATGTAACCATTAACCTTCAAGGTCGCTGCGTCAATGATTGCAGCAGACTTGAAGGAAAAATGACACAGTAAACACTCATGAGGTAATGCTTACATTTCTATTTCTGGGAACCCGGGTTATGATAATAACCTAATGCTTGCAAGTGTGATCTAGAAATTGTGAATCTATACACACCCCACAGAAACATATCCTCAAGTAAGCATTTTGTACCTGACAGCTTAAAATTGCAACAGCAGTATGAAATAAATGTAATGCCTGTATCATGCTGCAGTTTATGATGAAATGATGAAAAACTTAATAAAAAAAGAAGATATGCACTTTAGTTCATTTTAGCAGCAGTGTTCCTCGTGCTAATTAGATGGCATGGACAGGTGTTTCTACTGCAGAAAGACATCGATAATTCAGACCCTGTGTGAATGGTATGTCTGCTCTGAATATTGCAAGCTAGTGTCATAACACAATTAGTTATACAGAGTGGAAAAAAGTACATGTATAGCAGAGTACAGCCAAACAGTTTGAGTTCACCATCTCCTCCCATACCTCTCCTTGTCTCCTCAAGCTGTTACTTCTAGTACTTGCAGTTCAGCTTAACTCAGATTCATTGTAAGGTAAATAAACCTATATTCTATAAAAATAGCCTGTGAAATAAATAGCATATTGCAAGTGTATGAAACACCTCCAAGGTAGTTTGTGGTGACTGAGTAATGGTGGCTGTCATTTGTCTGAGACTCCTCGTAACTCAGGCTTGTGTGGTAAACCCACCATCCATGGGCAACATTGCAGTGTCCCTTATAAACGTGCATTCAAATAATACCGTACTACAGATGATATTGAAAGGTTAAGATAACATTTTTTTTTAAAAAAAGAAGCGGTGACATTATTCTTCAGGGTGTCATAACGATTTTAGTTCTTATTTTTTATTATTAATACTTTTTTAGCAGTGTTTTTTTATTAAATTATTGAGTGGAAATGAGATTCCTGCAAGGGTCCGGTTTACATTTGCCATCTTTCATTGCAGAGTTCTCATTATTTATAAAGCACAGTCACGGCTGTTTCATTACTCAGCAAATGAAAACTGCCCCTCAGGTTTTTTTCTCTGGAGTTTTACATAATGTATAGTGTACTATTATTCTCTTATTCATTTGATTCATTATAATCTTTACAGACACATACTAATATAAATACAAATCAAGAACTTTAAAAGCTTAAGATAATCTGTTTCTGTCAAATTCATATCCTTTATCTGCTTATTAAATTACTGTACAATGCAATTTAATTTTAAGTTAAAATACATGATGGTCGGGATTCAATCGTTTGTAAATGGCACACAATACAATGTATTATATCTATAGTATGCTCTATCACGTGCTACATAAATAAACAAACAAAAAAACTGCTCTCCTAATTGAACTGTTAATATTTGGGATCCATTTACTGTGTATTTGCAAAGCAGTATGTTATGGAAAAAAAAGAAATATATATATATATATATATATATATATATATATATATATATATATATTGTATTGAATGCAACGTTGCTGCTGTTTTTAACTGGATGGCCTTGAAATGAAATGTTACATCTCAGCAAACGTGTTCTTGAATAAATATCTGAAATGAATGAATGACTTAAAAACAGTGCAATTGCTTTTCAACTTCAATTAAGTTGTCCTATCAAATCAGGGAAGGTTAAACCGATACCATTAAAGTCACAGAGGTCTATTTAGTTTATCAGCAGTGGTGTATCTAAATATGATGAAACTGAAATGATGAAACTGTTTTCTTTGAAATAGTCAGTGCTCCATCAATTCCACTGGACCTTAACCCCCACTGTATTGCCAGTCCTTTGTATTTGTTACAAGATGTTTATAGTATCTCAGATTTTACATTACCACAGTTTCTCTACAATCAGTATCACTATTCTTTGTCATTTTTTTTCATGACAAGATTACTCTTTTGAATGAGAGCAATGTAGTCACCTTTACATCAAAAGGAGGAATTGCAGTTAAAATAAAATATTGTAGGTTTTGGGCACATTTTATCTATGCTGCACTTAGTTTTGTCATTGCACAGACTCACTCTTTTGTATTCTGGTAGATAGCAATTCCAAGGCGTTTAAAAATACTGTAGCGTGCATGGGGAAAGGCAGCAGCAGGGCTGGTAGGTGACATAATCACACACAAAGACATAAGCCCAATATACACTCCTTGCAATGGAGCCGACTCTTTTGTATAGCGGTAACGGCGCTATGCTTTAATGCGAGAGGTCCTGGGTTCTTGCCTGCCCTCCGCCTGTGTGTGGATTGCCTCGCCCTGTGTGATGCGCCTGCCTGCGTTAACCGAGATAGCTACAATACTAACAAATTTAAATGAATATACTTCCAAGAGTAAACTGAGATAGTTTAAAAAGAAAATAATTCCAATGTCTTACAGGATTGCAGCTTACATTGTTTACCATTGTATGCCACACGTGAAGTAATTTATTGTTTAGTGCTGTGATTGGTGTTGGCGGGTTTGCCCCTATACTGTAAACAGCATTTGAAATTAAGCATGCAATAACACGCAGCCATGCTGATTATAATGCAGAGATAGTGCATGCGAAAAAAAAGGAATATCATTTTTTTCTGGAAATTAAATACATATACATTGATTAATCATCTGAGTGTGTAATATGCATTTATTTTGTGTCTCATATTGTCATAACATCTCTAAAGCAGATTAACACACACATGTGCACACACACACACAGAAGTGAATGTAAGGCTTGGCTAATTTACGATAGGGATTCAGTTTGTATTTGTGTCCTTACCTGTTATGCCTCATTTCTCAGGCAAGTATGGGGAGATTTTAACAGATGTTTTCGTCATTTTCTTTTGTCAAAATGATGTATTCCCTCATATCCTGGTACTGCGAAAGGGCTTGAGTTGCACTTATTTTGCAGTGTGTGCACACAAGAATGAATACAGCTAGATTGAGTAAACATTGTAAATATCAGGATCCTTGTTGTTTACTTTCAAGATTTAAAACATATTATATTTTGGTAATTGTATGTGACTTAATCATTTAACAGCCATTTAAGCTATGCAGCCCTTTTATTCCTAATCATAAATAATCTGTTTTTTGTTTGTTTGTTTGTTTTTAACCCTAAATCAACACAGTGAATGGGGGCAGACTCATGTGTTGCTGACTGTCATTTTAAATTAATTAAATCGTTAGTTCAAATATAGGCAGAGAGTTTTCTGTTAGAAGTCAGATTTAGATTTACAAACTTTCTAATGTGTCTTAGTTGGGTTTTTTTTGTTTGTTGTTGTTGTTTAGTTTTTTTTAAAGTAATGTTTTAAAAAATATTTGCATCATGAATTTATGGATCCTTTGGGTATTCTGTAGTTTTAATAATTAGTCTTCTGTGGTTTCAGATGACAAAAGGTTTAAAAACACTACATGCAAAGCTATGACATCTAGCATTTTAAAGATGAGAAAGCCACACAGGTCTGGTTAAAATATACTGTCTTGACAGGAGTAGTTGCATATTTCAGAAGGATTCAAAATGCAGTCCATATGCAATTAGAAAAGGACACTAGTAGATAAGGTAATGGACTACTTTTACACATAAGACAGTGGCGGAGCAATAGCAGGTGCAGCAGGTGTAACTGCACACAGGCCCACACACTCAGAGGGCCCCGGAGGGGTTCAAAAGTTTTTATTTATTTATTTATTTTTTTAACAATGATAATATCTTTCGCATTTATATTTGCAGATGTTACACATTTGTATAACTGTAGCTGCTGGCGTCATTTCAACAGGTATCGCTATTGTCTTAATTATCCTAACTTTTTCCCCCCGGAGGCTGGTACGAGGCACGTCCTCATGGAAGGTTTTGGGGTTAAGCACAGGCATTTGCAGTTATATTCTGCGTGCACGATTCATCCTGTAGTTTAGACGGAAGCTGCTGGGTGCTGCTGCGGGCACCAAAATAAACTACAGCAAATCAACATGCCTGTATTTCTGGTTTAAAAATAATAATAATAAAAAACGGTTTCCTATGTGAGACAGTTTTTGCAAATGTCTGTGTAGAATTGTGAATTCTGTAATAATTTCTGTGATCGCAGAATTGGGGAATCCTGGTAGGGTTAATGATTAAACCTGTTTGTTTATGATTAAAAAAAATAGTGTAGTGTTGAATGTAAAATAAAATAAAATAGGTGAGTAGAAAACGTGCTTGTTACGTACTGTTTCATACATGCTAACATTCAGACAATTAAATATAGTTCAATATTGAACACTTGATTTGGTATGTTTGATGTTTATAAATAAGGGTTAAATTAACGTTTGGGGAGGGAGGCCCACAATAAGGTCCTGCAGTGGGGCCCATCTTCCTCTTCCTCCGCCACTGACAGAAGATGCCCATTATCTGCACCCTGTTGTTTTTTTGTTTTTTTTAGTTTAGTAATCGCCAATTTATTATTTTCTCCCAATTTGGCATATCCAATTATTTTTAGGCTCAGCTCACCACTACCAACCCCACGCTGACTCGGGAGCGGCGAAGACGAACACACGCTGTCCTCCAAAACGTGTGTCGTCAGCCGACAGTTTTTTTTTCACACTGCAGGCTCACTGTGCAGCCACCTCAGAGCTACATTGTTGGAGGACAACACAACTCACTGTTTCTAATATGTTTTCTAATAAGATATGATCCTTGTACAGAAAAAACAAAACCACAGGGAGTCTGTTTATTCACTTCTTATATCAACTGACACCTGAGTTTCTTTGCACTTTAACTGGGCCAGTTTTAGTGAAGCAGACTTCATAGGGCCATGTAACTTAATTCCCAGAATATAACTGGAGTGACCAAGCAGCCTTGGTTTACGTGTTTATTATGCACTTTTCCTAGGACATGTACCATATAACAAACTACAACAGTATGCCATATTGTAACGGAGTGTCCCGCCCCTATATATTTATTTATTATTATTTGTATTTTTGTTTGCGGCGCGGATAAAAGCGCCGCGTCTTTTGTTATTGTTTTTGTATATTTTAAAAACCTCGTGAGGATGCATGGCTGATCAGCTACTGATTATTTAACTAGCTGACAGTCACGCATCCTTACCAAACTTGTGCAGACTGTGGCCGAGGGGTAATAAGATAATTAACAGCTAGTTAACCCCTCGACCAGAGTATAAGAACCTGCAACTGTCCGTGCTGCGGGGTTGAGTGTAGAGAGGAGAGTACGGGGAGCAGAGAGAGAGAGAGCGAGGAGAATATAACAAACAATTGCTATCTAATAAGATATATTTGTTTCTGTTTATTCGTTTGGCCCTCGTGCCCTTTTGTTTTTGTTGTTTTGTTCAAATCGTTTGTTTTGTTTATTAATAAATACGCTGACCGCAGTTGCGTTCAGTTTCACCCATCCATCCATTGTTTTGGTTCAGTTACTTCCTGGTCCGTGACGTCACCACACCTCACCACTGCAAACCATTCTGCCACACATATACTTTATACTGAACACCTATATAGCATACACAAATTCTACTGAAGTCTGTGTGCGCTCTTATCATTTAGGTAATGAAGATATTAAATGTGTGACATGCAGATGTCTGTGCCATGGGAACCAACAAGCGATTGTGCCTGATAAACATGGCACAAGTAGAGCCCAACATGGAAATACTATATGTGATATCTCATTGAAAAGAACTAGAAAGTCGTGCATAGCAAGCACGTACAGTCCGCACAATCCCGTAACAAGTGCAAGGATATAGTGAAACTTGTATAGGAGGGTAGTAGTGTAAAATAAAATCAAAGTTTGTAGATTGGTGCAAAATCAATTCAGTTATCGTGCTCACAATGTAAAGTGTGACAGACAAACAGACAGATATGTAGTGAAATAGTTAAATAAAATATGTATTTATATTTTAGTAATATTTAACATACTAGGTGCTGTACTTTATAGAACAGTGATTCTACAAATGTAATATTTTAAATATAGATGCATAATATTGATAGGAATGGGCTACATGCATATTAATATAAATTGAGTTGAGCAATGGCTATTTAAATGTGTATGTACACCATTAGTACACAGAACAAATAAATAAATATATAAATAACCCACTATATTGTCACTTGCCAGTGTTGCATACTGCATATGGATGCTTTGGTATGTATCCAAAGGGAAGCACATAGCACTAACTAACAATGTCATAAAGATGTAAAAAAAAAAAAAAAATACTAATTTACTGTGTTATTATTTCACCAGGACTGATAAAAGAAATGCAAAAAATAGTGCTTTGGGAAGTAGTCTGCTATGTGTATGGTCTGTTTAATAAACAATACATTTTACTGTACACAGCAACGTAACTGGAGTAACTCCTGACCGCTCTCCAGTCTCTACAGTGTGTTTTGTGCAGACGCTTTAGGCAGATATGATGTAAAGTAACGATGTAATGCTTTTGGGTTGCTTATTAAAAAAAGTAAGTGAGTGTATGTACAGGTTAAAAATATGAAAAAAAGTGTACCGGATTATAGCCAGATCTATTCTGAAGCATCTATAGGAGGCTGGGAGCGTATGACAAAAGGTGAAGATTGGTGCAAAATTGAGGCAATTACACGCTCCTAATAGAAAGACACATATATTTACTGTATATTTATTATTTTCAAATGTCCCACTGTAATTTTCTTTCTTTGTTTTCACCAAGGTGTCCCCCAAACTCCTCCAAAGACAATGCATGTGGCCTTCTATGTTCTTGAAACTGGCCATTAGGGGATAATCCAAGAAACAAATAGCCCTTAAGCACTGAATTATAGCAAAACTAGAATTGAGAAAGACAACTTCAGCTTAGTGGGGGAGGCAGTTTTGAATCAACAGTTTATTAAATCAATTACAGTTCACTGCTTTATGTAAAATATGCTTTTTGTTTCCCCCTGAAGACTCTTTAATCAGCCTTAGAACAGCAAATGCACAACTTCTGATGTTGCCCATAGATGACATTTTTACAAGTTAATTTAATTTATTTATTTTAAATTTAGTCGTGGCCAATTATTTTTTTATTATTTTCTGCCAATTTAGAATGTCCAATTATTTTTGGTCTCAGCTCACCGCTACCACCCCTTCACTGACTCGGGAGGGGCAAAGACGAACACACGCTCTCCTCTGAAGCGTGTGCCATTAGTCGCCCGCTTCTTTACACATTGCAGGCTCACCATGCAGTCACCTCAGAGCTACAGCATCGGGGGACAATGCAGCTCTGGGCAGCTTACAGGCAAGCCTGTAGGCGCCCGACCAGACCACAGGGGTCGCTGGTGGGCGGTGAGCCGAGGACACCCTGGCTGAATAGGATTTCTGTAAACCTACAATTAGGCTCCTTTCCTCTGCAAAAAGTCTAGATAACCTTCAAGTTATGAAGGGTATGTAGGATGCTATGTGGTGCGGTGGTTAAAGAAAAGGGCTTGTAACCAGGAGGACCCCAGTTTGAATCCCAGCTCACTCACTGACTCACTGTATGTGACCCTGAGCAAGTCACTTAACCTTCTTGTGCTCCGTCTTTCGGGAGAGGCGTTGTTGTAAGTGACTCTGCAGCTGATGCATAGTTCACACACACACACTAGTTTCTAAGTCGCCTCGGATAAAGGCGTTTGCTAAATAAACAAATTATATATATATATATATATATATATATATATATATATATATATATATATATATATATATATATATATGAATTCAGGCAAATATATATATATATTTGCCTGGATTCAGCAGCTTTCAATTGAGAATGTAGGACTTTTTACATTTAAAACATTTTTACCTTGGATTTCTGTAACTTTATTACTGATGGAACCCTTAAGTCTCCAAATCTTTTTATTAAAAAAAAAATGTCAATGCAGTGCATTTGTTCCAGTGATGTTGTCACCTGCAGCTGATGCTCTCCATTTCATCTCATATATGCTTAATTAGATTGAGGTCTGGGCACTGTGTGGGCCATGACAGGTGTGTAGGACTCAGGTTCTTTGGACCACTCACATACACTTCTAGCTCACTGAAAAGTCACATTCTCAACTTGAAAAACGCATCGTTCATCCGAGATTGATTGGCAACAATACTCAGACCAGGTCAACAAAAGCATTTTGCCTTTTTTTTACCTGTCACTTTTCAAACGAATGCCGATCCACAGTGGGTAGTATGCATTTACTTGTGCACATTCCTAAAACTCATGATTTTACTAAATGCAATCTGTAGAGGGAATTAATGCACCTAAATTATGCCAAACATACTGCACGCTTTAGTTTTAACCCATGTTCTTAATATATGCATGAAAGATGAAAAAATGAAAACTCACAGCGTCCAACGATAATCAAAAGCACAACAGTTTATATAGTCTTAAATTGGCAGTGGCACAGATCTTGCTATGTAATCAGGGTTTGGAAAAACAACGTCATACTGTATATGTTATGTATGCACATTCGTCATAACTTGTGTCCTATGAAGATACAGAAGGTGTTTTGTTTTTTTGTATGTATTTTTTTTTATTTTGGCTTTAGTAGGGACTCGTCTAATGTGTCCACTGTCTCTTGGTCACATAGGGCATTTTTTTTTTAATTTAAGTTACTGGATACTACAAAAATGGAACTACCCTGCATCTTTCACAATAATAAATACAATGGTCAGGACAAACATCATTCGAAAGGTTAAAGTTAACCAAAATTCACTTCTGGAAATTTGACCAAATGTTTCCAAGGAAATAGCTCAGTCACTATATTTGCTATAACAGTGCTAACATTCTATAGCCATTGCATTACAGGTAAGAGGGACGAGTAAAGGCAGGGATGGAAATAAAACACCTATTGCATAGCAGGTTCACCCAGTCCAGATTTTACTATGAGCTTGATTAGCCCCAGTATATAGGCAACAAACTCAGGTGTGTCTTATTAAACCAGGAATGGATCAAGCTTCTATGCAATGGGAGTCTTATTTTTATCCCTGAAAGGTACGGTTTACAGTATGTGCTACAGGTAATACAAATAAATATATTTGAGGAGGACGTAACTGCTGGATTTATTCATTTTTCAGTTCAGCATCCAGAATCCAAACAATTCTTATGAATTGACATCAAGCTGCAGTGGAAGTAGTACTTCTTCAATGTTATTATACTTGCTGTCAGTTGCTGTACAGTAGCTTATCTATACACTAAACTAAAATGAACCCAGTGGGTTTATAGTTATTTTTTTTCCAATTGGCAGCTTAGTAAAATAAATAAAACCATCATTTTCTTTACCATGAGCTTCCGACTTGAAATAACCCAGCAAAGGGCCTTCTTGCAGGGTTAAAAGTAATTATTTTATGATCTGTGCAGAGTGTGTTGTGGTGTGTTTTGCATAGCCGGAGACATTCTGCTCTCTGAAATTGATATCCTGCAAAGTTTGTTTATACATCAGTATTCATATGCAGTATACTCAAACGGCATACAAAGATAGCTTTACGAGTGGTAAAGTAAAAAGCATTGTAACCCTGTGCCAATTCAGGGAAATGATCAAGGGACCTCATTGACAGCTTGATGTGAACTCCCTAATTTTGGGTAAGCATCTTGGTTAAGATGTTTTTACCTCTTTCGATGCAGGCAAATAGGACATAAATTGAATCTGCATGGTGGTGGCAGGTATTGATGTAATTTGTCAAACTGGAAAATAGGGCCTGTGACTAAGACAGTGCAGTAGTAATTGAGTTTAGCGGATGCTA
Organism: Acipenser ruthenus; assembly: GCF_902713425.1. NCBI lineage: Eukaryota > Metazoa > Chordata > Actinopteri > Acipenseriformes > Acipenseridae > Acipenser > Acipenser ruthenus. The sequence goes on along the minus strand of NC_081189.1, from coordinate 112,915,084 downwards.
CAGAAGAAGATGATTAATATTATTTGCTTATACCCAAAGCTTCCAAGTGCAAAATGGGACATTGTTGCATCTTGATTGCACACACTGTTTACAGTTGTCTGTGGTGGCTTGAGTAATTTCCTTCAGGGGTGTGAGGAAATTTGAGCCCCCACTGGTTCTTTACTGCAACCACATGGAGTCCAGATGAAGCATATACTGACTGGCACCAAACTCAGTAAAGCCCATAGCTAAGACAGAGGAACCATTGCTTTTAGTGTTATAACTCAACTGACAGTGATGTGTTGGTGCATCTACATATACAGCTGAAGAAGGGCCAAAACATCCTGAAATGAATTATTTTTTTAAATAATTTAAAGCTTTTGTGCACATCCAATATATAATGAAAAGTTTTTTTTTTTTTTTTTTTTTAAATTATTAAAAAATCATTTATTTCAGGATATTTCTGACAAAATCCCTATATACTGGTGGATGATAAAGTACAAATTGAATTTAAAAAGTACAGTGTGAATAAAGTTCAGAGATTTGGATTACTTAGGGGCATTTTCAGGCAGGCAATTCACATTAAGCATGCTTGTGCTTATCCTGGCAGAAAAGAGATCTCAACGTTCTTATGTCTGATTACATTAATTGGTACATTAGCTGCATTAAAAATATTAGGCAGTGAATAAAGGCAATGCGAAATGAACCATTTGTAATGAATGAACAGGATTAAGCCCATCTATTCAGAAAGGATGAATAAATAGAATGAATCATGAGAAGAATTGTTTGACATTCTAATTATTACTCAAGCGATAGGTCCTGTATGTGATTTGTAATGGTTAAATTGGTAAAAAAATTCGGGCAGCTGGTGCGCCGGCTGCCAATAGGCGGCCGGCGCAGTCTGTTATCGGCCCTTAAATAGGCTGTACCCTTGAGCAAGGTACTTTACCTAGATTGCTCCTGTAAAAACCCAACTGTATAAATGGGTAATTGTATGTAGAAAATAATATGTAAAAAATAATATAATTGTATGTAAAAATAATGTGATATCTTGTAACAATTGTAAGTCGCCCTGGATAAGGGTGTCTGCTAAGAAATAAATAATAATAATAATACAGTACACCCTCACTATAACAAACCTGTTGGGGTCCAAGCCTTTTGTTCGTTGTATCGAGGGGTTTCTTATAGTGAAAGGACAATCAAAATGAACGATAAACTGTTGGAGTACTTTAATGAGATGAGATTGTGAATAAAAGTAGAATTACATGTACCTGCTTGTCTCATGTATGCAGTATTCTGCCTTTGCTTTATCCTATTCGTTAAATAATTAAAACGCAAGTACAAAAAGCAAAAATCCCAAATTGAAGCTGAACTTTTATTCAAAATCAATCTGACATGAATCATTTCAAAGTGCATCAAATCTTAATCCAACATGCAAGAATCCCAAACTGAGCTTTTATTCCAAATCAACCCAACATGAATAGTTTGACATGAAAAGTTAATCAGATCCTCCAGTTTTGTTGTTGTTTTTTTTTTTCTTTTTTTCTTTTTTTCTTTAATCCATTTTGCTTTGCCGGCTGGTTGCTGAACAAGCCAAAAAACTGTGCTTTTTGACACCCTATATTCACAATCAAGATACGCTTGCGTTACTCCTTTTTTCAAATGATCAAGTTTCCAGCTTTGTTGCAACATAAAATGATTTTCGTTTTGGAAGCATAGTTAAGACAAAAGAGTTGACTTCAATGTGGAGGTGGCATCCCGAGCGTACAGACCGGGATGTTGATTGTGTGTGTTTCATTATCTTTTTGATTTTTAATTTTGGGGTCCAGGGCCCTGGTTAGTTATAGCCGAAGGTTCATTATAATGAAGGGCGTTATAGCGAGGGTGTACTGTAATACGGCAACTAACAGGAGGACAGGTTGACAGGTGCTTTCTAACCCTTGTTATAGTGACAATACCAATGAGTGTCCATATACAGTAGTCATCACCGTTTCAGCCATGGTTCATTAACACCAACAATGTCACTGCAAAAACATTGTGAAACTTGGTAGAAAGTCAGGTAAATCTAGACATTTTTCATTTTTACTTTGGTCTATTCTGTGGTAGTGTGGCAAAATGGTTGACAGTGTGCAGGTGCAGGTGATCAATACAATTATAATCCAGGTGCAGTGTTGTTTAATGATTTGTAATTCCAGTGCCTGACGGCTAAACAAACAGTAAACAATAAATGATGCTAAGTAATACAGCGGCGTCTATTACTTTATTTATAATCCCCGGGTTTGTCCCGAAATAATAGTCCCGTTCTTTATGCACCCACACAAAACACATACACAAGTCCGTTAGTGAGTGAATTAGTGCTTGTGGTGCAATACAGTTCTCCGTGATACAAGTGCAGTGATGTTGTCCGGTTTGGTGCTGGCCTTTGGTGACAGCTCCAGATCGTGGTAGCTGTCTAAACCTGGGAATGAACTGTCGGGCCATTTAGTCCACGGTACTCTGTTCCCTTTACTCAGCACCCTCACAGGTGCTGGACCTTCGTCAAGTTATATTTAGAGACAGCTTTGTGACATCTGAACTCTGCAACAAGTGACAATCTGTGAAATGTAACAGGTTCTTACCCTTGTTAATGACAAAATAGTTTTTTAAACGTGGGCTGTGCTCATCAGTAATAAAATCCTGGTAATGGCAAGCTGCATGCAGAGTTCACACACCCTAGCCTCTGTGAGTCGCCTTGGATAAAGGTGTCTGCTAAATAAACAAATAATAATAATAATAAATGCGTGTTTGGTTCAACTGTTAACTTTTCTGGTTTGGTTGTTTTTGCAGGTTATTTCTAGGGATGTGCCAATAGTCATAATTCCTGAGTAATTACCTTTAAGAAATTACTCAACACAAAACAATGCAGTCCCTGGGTTTCCTAATTAACTAAAAGGTGAGGTTAGGGCAGCTGTTCTTGTTTTGAAATGAACATATTCATTAATAGGTGTGTTTGGATTTATTTAATAGCTGCGGACCATTACTCTGTAAATACGAGTATCGGCACACCCAGAGTTATTTCCATCAGCTTTACCAAAATGAAAGTGCTGGTGTCGTTATGGCTATCTTGTATGTATGTTCTGAACTGTATATTCAATGTGCATGTGTCATTTCACATAGCAAAAAATGTCTATCATGGTTTATTAATTGTATTTTTCGGTGCTTGTTTTTAGCTATTTTTGAGTTTTATGTAAATTGTTTTGTTTTTTTTCGGGGCTTTCGTTTTTGATATACTGCATGAAATTAGTGTTTCCGATTACTTTCCAAAATGCTTGAGCATTTTTTTTGGGGTCAAAATATGTACAGTAACTCCAGAGTACTTGCACACTTATTATTATTATTTATTTCTTAGCAGACACCCTTATCCAGGGCGACTTACAATTGTTACAAGTTATCACATTATTTTTACATACAATTACCCATTATACATTTGGGTTTTTACTGGAGCAATCTAGGTAAAGTACCTTGCTCAAGGGTACAACAGCAGTGTCCCCACCTGGGATTGAACCCACGACCCTCCGGTCAAGAGGCCAGAGCCCTAACCACTCCTCCACACTGCTGCCCACTTAAATTGTACCTTCTTTCCTTATGGTCACAGGCACATTCTTCTGGGGTTTTTATGTGTACGCATTTGTGTACATTTGGCCACAATTCTGTTTTAAATCCTCCGTCTCTTAACCGTAATACAACTTTAAATCCCACTAACAAGCCACCATCCTGGTTGTAATCTCATTTTAAATCTTGCAAGCAGAGTCTCCAATAGAAATGTAAGAATGTGCTGTCACTCAGTAGTTGGGGCGGGTTTAAAGTACTCCGAACAAACCAATGATAGATACAAGTCAGGAAGATGGGACATTGCCCAGCAGCACTGGGAAATGTATTTATTATTATTTTTGTAGTAAGTTTTATTTTTTAATGGGAAAAGGGTAAAGTCAATGTGACTAGATTAACCATTTCCACAGTTTTTCAGATGTTTTCTGGTGTTTATTGGCTATCCACTAATTTATTTTTTTAGTATCGGGGGTGTTTTATCGGGTTTTAATGGTTAAAACCGAAAATCAGAAGCCCTAATCATATTGTATGGCTTTTGGAGCAGATTGAACACTATAGATTTTATGAATACACTGTATATACTGCAAATGAAACACATTGTCCACCATAAACCCACTTAAGTCATTTATTAATTGTGTATTTCCCCTTGGCATAATAAGACAAAGCATAGGCTAATTAACTTTACCTGGTGCAGATCTATTGGAATATAAACCTGGACTCCTATAAGCTATAATTGTGAATATATGACAACTTAGTTATGGCATGCTTAATTGTCAAGCTTTGTGAATGTGTCAGCATGATAATTTACACTATAGCTATTACAATAACACTTTTTAAAGGCAAACCTTTATACTGCAGCACCGGTTTTGAGGCGGTATGGCCTTGCCTCCCACTTGCTCCAAAATGCCTTTCCAGTATCACTTGAATTCTCATTATAATTCAGGACACAAATAGCCTCTTAACAATGGCTCCAAACTACAGCGTTATAAAAGGTGAGACCAGAATATATACAATGCATTTTTGTTAACTGACAGCAATATAAAACATTTTTCATTTTAACAGCGTCAAGCTGTCACATATGTATCATAAATATGGACAGTAAAGAAAAAAATGTGTCAATGTAAAATATTAATTATTTTTATAGCGTACAAGTCATTGCAAAAGGTCTGGGTTTTTCTCATATGAGCATGATAAAAAATAAGCAGTCTAGCTGGTAAACTTCCAGCACCCTATTTACCAAGCGATTCATTGTTTATTTAAAGCCTCTTTTGACTAATGAAATAAAGTTTGATATTCATGAAACAGTTCCAGACGGCTCTTTTAAATACAGTCTAGTAGAGTTCTATGAATATCAATCAAACATTTCAGCTTTGGAGATAGATGTGTGTTTAATAAGCACGCTTTTTTTTGTGGATGTTAATTGCAATTATATGAAACGTTATGTGAATATGTTGTTCTTTTCTGAATATATATCCTGTTCAAACAATGTGTTTTCATTGCTGCTCTAAGATAATGAAATGTCACACCACTGCTGCCTGGTAGTTCACCTCATTCTCTGTTGCAAACCACGTTTCACTTGTCTGATGACGACAGAGAAAACACAATGCTTCCTATTTTTGTATGGACTATTTTAAAATCAATGCTCGTTGTTCAGAAAATAAATCTCATAACTAAAGCCTCAGTTTGTAAGCTGCTGTTAATATAGTTTTAAGAAAGAAACATGCACATATTTAAAAGGTAAAGTATAAACACTGAACTGTATTTTTCAACGGCACACTTTTTGATAATATTAACATTAAGAATCTTGCCTTGCATAAAGACCAAACAATTCAATTTTGGAAACTCATATAGTGCTTTTATGTTTAGAGAAAGCTATTTAGTTTGTTCCAAGCTGGATGTATTGCTTTGGTACATTTTCCTTGGACATTGGTCCAGTTCATATTATCTTGCAGTTAGATCGTGATTGCGTACATTACAATTAAGTAATAGACAATAATACCAACCACACAAAACAATACATATACAAATAATGTAGGGAACTTGTTTCACTATATTAAGCAAACAATAAATAAAAACTATTTTAATTGCAGACAGGGAAGATAATCAATCTGTTTTAGCAGTCAGTCGTATTTAAGGAGCATCAATTAAATACAGAACTTTTAAGTTGCTTGTTGTAATTAATTCTTGCTGTGGCTTAAATACAAGCAAGAAAGCCGGTACCCAAAGTTTTAAATCTAGGCTACAGTGCAATGTCTCTAGCTAGCATATCTTATTGAAATTATATTTTTTAAATAATTACTTGATACATGTTCTAGCCATTCTGTAGCATAGTGGTGAGGTGATGTCCATTGGTTCTATTATTATTATTATTATTATTGTAATTATTATTATTATTATTATTATTATTATTATTATTATTATTATTATTATTATTGTAATCTGGCAGGACTGCAAAATTAACTTAATGGTCGTACAAATAAACTTCAATTGACTAATGAAAATCTGTGTTTTAGCAATTAAATATGATTGTAATCAGCAGGTAGCTTTTTAATAGGTCAGAAACAGTTGTGCTTGTGGGTATTGTTAAGCTAAAGTCTCCATGCCATCAACACCACACACAACTGGCCCTCCTGCTTAAGCTTTGCACTGATTTGTAGTTTGGGGCTTTGGCTAGATCTCTTGTCTGATACAGCAAATTGCCAAACCCTATTATAGTGAACAACCTTATATAGCGAACATTTCTCCAGGTCCCAGGGGGGTTCTTTATAATGAAGTTAGACTGTACATTGAAGTTTGATATATACATTGACTGGACACAGGCATTTTGTTAGTAAGCTCACTGGGGTCCTGATGTTTACTTTTGCAATACATTTTACTATTTATTTTTATTCAAACGATACAAAAAATCTGAACTAAAATTTTACACATAAATATATTAATTAATAATAACCATCTTATTTTTAATTAGGCGCTCCATCGGAGTACTGAGGCCCTTTCTATACATCAGCAAGAAACATTGGTAATGGCGAGTTTTATGCCAGGGCTTTCTGGGAAATTCAAGATAATTAAAAGCACTGAAACGATGCTTCGCATATAGGAAAACCTACAAAGAGCACTTTGTCTTAGAGAACAACCTTGTGGTGCTGAGCCTAAGGGAACAGCAACTTCACTTAAAAGAACACTTTTTTGGCACAGATAGCGATTAATTGCTAACCGATTCAAAACTGTTACAGTGCTATTTTGTAACCTGATAACTCATCATCATCATCAAACTCAAATTTAAATGGTTTATTTAATCTTTTCAAAACTGACTCACAAGAGTAACTTAGAGCTGCTGCTGCATTTTTTTAACATGTGTAGGGCAGTGCTGTGTTGACCATTGTTAAAATTAATTCTCATATTCTGTTAGAGCCATTACTACATTTTTATTGTATGTAGGGATGTGTGAACATGTGGTTTGCAGTGCTCAGGTGAATATGTGATACAGGTGCTCCAACAACAACAGACACAAAGTTATGGTTCAAAACAGTTCTTTATTTTCTCCTTGTTCTTTGTTTGAGACCATGAAACAATAATGCTGACTCTACCCAACAATGGGTATTGTCAGCGTTTAAACCACAGTGTTCAGTCCTGGAATAATAATACACAAAACAACACAGACACAGCCACTTCTGACAGTGTGTGCTCTGAGTGCAGGTGTGGTGCAAGGTAATTACAGTGACAGGTGTGCAGTGTAGTCCGGGCTCGATGCTGGCCTGTAGCGACAGCTCCCGGATCGTTTTAGCCATCTATCAGTGACAAACACAGACAGTTAGTTTCCACAAAACAAACAAAACACTTAACTCTCACGATTGGATTTACATAGTCTGTTTCCTTTTTGGTCAATCTCGTAACCACATCAAAGGAACAGATTACATCGTCACATCCCTAATTATACCCTTAGTCATGCCCCCCGCGATAGCATGTTCAGTCACATCTCCTCCAATCCATGACTGACACATCGCATACCGCTTTAGGGCGATGACGTCGGGCATTGTGACTCCGCCCCCTTCCTGGCTGGCTGGCTGGCTGGTTTCCGACTGACCCTGGAATGAACTGCCAGACCTACCAGTACGAGGCACTCTGTTCCTGTTGAACAGCGCCCTCACAGATTGGGAGGAAGATTGTTGACTAGGATTTATTCTCTCTGTCACAGGATGTTTTGTTAATTTTGGCCCTGTCTACAATATGCCTTTAAACTATTTTAGCTGCCTTTAAACGCTAAATATGGTTACACTACGCAGCATTTAACACCGTACTCGAGAACCTCAGGGGTAGTCTGGAGTCCGGTTCTAAATTAGATTGCATCAGGTAGTGCGGTTTGTCAGAAGTGTGGACGCTGTAATACCGAACTACATTTTTTTTTTTTTTTTATAAATTTAGTTGTTGCCAATTAGTTTTTATTATTTTCTCCACAATTTGAAATGCCCAATTATTTTTAGGCTCAGCTCACCGCTACCACCCCTGCGCTGACTCGGGAGGGGCGAAGATGAACACACGCTGTCCTCCGAAGCGTGTGCCGTCAGCCGCCCACTTCTTTACACTCTGCAAACTCACCGTGCAGCCGCCTCAGAGTTACAGCGTCGGAGGACAACGCAGCTCTGGGCAGCTTACAGGCAAGCCCGCAGGCGCCCGGCCAGACTACAGGGGTCGCTGGTGCGTGGTGAGCCGAGGACACCCTGGCCGACCTAACCCTCCCTCCCCCCGGACGACGCTCAGCCAATTGAGCGCCGCCCCCTGGGAGCTCCCGTCCACGGTCAGCTGTGGAATAGCCTGGACTCGAACCGGCGACGTCCAGGCTATAGAGCGCATCCTGCACTCTAGCGAGTGCTTCCACTCGGGAGCCCCCCTCCGTTCGAACTACATTTTTTGTGTATCCTCCAATATCCCAAAATGCTTTCGGATATGTTCTGTCGCGTGCGCATTCCAAATACAGTAGTTAGAACAGGCGCCTGAAGGAGTTTAGAAAGACTGTCAATACTTCTGTACCTTATACAATTTCTGAGGCTTGTTGTAAAATGGTGGATCATGCAGCGATGTGATCAGATGCCAAAATCAAGGCACATTGATATCTGGAGCGATGAAATCTGTCAAGGAGAACTTCAGAGTTCAAAACGAAATGCACACATTATGATAAAATGTACCTTGTGTTTTTAAGAAACAAAGCCATAATGTTCATGTTAAGAAGCACTATGTCTTCTGTCGGCATGGGATCCTATTTGCTGGTAAACATAAAATACAGTGCATGATGGGATAATGTCATATTAAGTCCCACAGTCCATTGCGCTGCTAGGAACTGTAACCGGACTATTTTAATAGTGTTTGTACGCAATAAGCCCGACCTAAAGTTTAGTGTGGAAGCTTTGAGCTGGATTAATTAAAACATTTTTGAGTATGGTTCTTGAGATCAGTTATGTAGTGTGGACAGGGCCTTAGTTTATGTGTTAGTTTATTAACGTTAGTTTATTAACATACATTTGCCTATTGCTTTTCTCTACTACTATTGACAAGGGGGTGGGGGTATATTTCATGGCACAGCCTATGAATGCCTGCGTGTGCCACTCTGAAATCGACTTTATTTTGAAGAGAAATGCTAAAGCTATAAAATCATGCCCTCCTTGTGGTCGCACAACCAGGCAACCAATGTGATTTCACCCTTAGAATGTGAGATAATACTAAATGTAAGTAGGGCTTGAACTTTTCGGTTTTTATTTTTCAAATCTCTACCACCCTTTAAATGTTAATTAGTAGTTGTTCAGCTGTAAAGCTAATAAAAATAATCTTTTCTTTGTTACAAATCAAGGAGATTTAAAATGCTGGAGTGCAAGAATGAAATGCAAATGGGATCAGGGATGAGCAATTGATGTTATTTGTCTGTTTGAAATAAAAATAAGGCAAAATAAAATTTAATTAAGAAACAGAATCGGCTTAAACCGACCCCCCCCCACCCCGCCCCGAAAACTTCAAGCCCTAAATATATATAAGTAACGCAAAAAAGTAAGTAATTTCAGTCTCGAATGGGGAATAAGTAAATAAGGCTACGTACACGCACAAACTAAATGTGGTTGTGAGTTCGCCTTTTGCTCTTAACACTAGAAGGACCGGGTATGTACTCATACCTAGAAGCCCCGCAGACACCTTTTTCTGATGGCTGTATTCAAAACACTGTAAATAGTATAACGAAAGGAAAAACAGTTGGATGTAATTAGTTTTTTTTTTTTTATTGAGTATGTCACAAATATCTGAACAACCGAAGCATATATATATATATATATATATATATATATATATATATATATATATATATATATTCATTTTACAAATAAAAAAAAAATGTAAATTAATAAACATACCAATTACAACATACCTATTTATAAAACTGAAACGATAGCAATACATTTTAAACTTTTCAACAGCAATCGGTTTATTATCAGATGAGCAAAAGCAACTGAACAACGGATAAATTAACTTAGAAAAAAACATTTTAAAGAAGCGCACAACACAAGAAGTTATAAAAAAAAGTCAAATTTATTTTTCTTTTTTTTCAACAAAAGGGTATTCCTTTACCTTGAGTCTAAGGCTGTTCACAATCAACACAGGGGTTGTCAGCTTCAGCTGTGGGTACACGCTTGGCAGTCTCCCGCTGTTTCAAATGCTTCTTGCGAAGTTCCTATGCTAACTGTAAAATATATTATCTTCTTGGTAAATTCTTCTCTGTGCATTCTTTGTAAAGTACCCAGGAGTTGATGGCTGCTAGGTCCAAATCATTGTAAAACACCTGAACAGACCACCGTCGGGAGTCAGCTTTCATGGAATACTTCCATGCCATCTGATTCAAAACATCAACTCCACATTTTGTTGCGTTGTAAAACTCCACGGTGTCTGGTATTTATTTTCACTAGTCCCGATGCTAATTGACTGACCAAAGCAGCGCAGCTGGCAAGCAGGCGCCAGCCTTCAAAAGGCTGATTGAAAACAATAGACTATCAGTCTTTCACTCAGGCAGAGAGTAGAGACTAATCTGATTACAGCTAAACACATTGCAGACTGGTAAATAAAAATAAAAGTAGTATACCGTTCTGTATAATCACAATACAATTGTTTTCTGTGTGGCCGTCAATGTGGCTGCTCCCGGGGCTTTTAGGTATAATGTAATATATCTCCTTTATTTCTGCACTACTGCGTTTCATGCTTTGTGAGAATATTTAATACATACAGACAAAAGGTACACGAACGCACAGCCCCACATATGTTACACGACTGGAGAAAATTACATTTTAAAACCAAAAACCGCCAAAATGACCGTCGCGGGTTTTCTAGTGTTAATACGGTTTGTATACACACACAGTTCGGTTACAAAGGGCAACGACAACCGCACTAGTTAATCCTTTTCAGAGCAAGTATCGAGTGTGGTTATTAATTCAGTTTGGTTAGTTAATGTTAATGTGTGTGTGTATTACAACCGCACTAACACAACCACAGTTGGTGCTCAGTGGATTTCTGCGCAACTAATGATGCCTTTGCTTATCAGACATATATAGGTGCCTGAAGTTGATTTTGTAATATTGATGAATAGTACATTCATAACAATGGTAAGTACTGCATATTGGTACATACAATATACTTTTTTATTTAATCAAAGTACAGTTGTATAGTATTTTGTTGTAAGAAAAAAAAAATGGTTTTGCAACTTAAATAAAACAATATGGGACAATTTGTATCCCCAAATGCCACAGTGCGACCGCAACTCGTTTTTTCCACCGATCCCGAATGTCTCATCTGTGTGTTTTGTCACTCCAGGAAATGCCTCAGTAAGTGACAAAGACACATATACGACTCTGTACATTTTTAATCCAGTTATTTTGAAACCACTCAAGTCGTTTCCACCAGCATTCTGGTCGGAAGAACGCCCAAATGTTTCGATGTACCGTCATGGCGCTGCAGATCGTCACCGCTGTATGTAGCAGTGCAGAAAAGGCAAAACGGTGTCTCTGCTGTCTTTTCAGAAAAGAGCAGAGCTGTGCTTGACGAGCTTACGATCGATTATGTACAACACTTCCTTCCAAAAGCATAAAAAAACACAGCCTCCATGTGCTCACACAAAACCGCACGATCGGCATGTAATGATGGCCCGAGTTCAGTGGTTTCTTTAAACAGGGAGTCACTCACTTCATTAATGAAAGGTGTGTGTGTAAAACAAACAACCGCAACCAGTGCCGTTTGTAAATCCGGTTGTTGAGCCAACTGCAGTGTGTGTGTAGGTAGCCTAACTACAGCCTGGTGAGGAGGGGTTAGGGCAAATTGTCTTACCTGGCGCACCCAGCGAGGACAGCGGCAGTCGAACCCAGGCAACATGGCACAATCACTCGATGAGATTCCTCCAGGCATCACTGGGGCAATCTACTGAGATATTTTTAATGCACAAACACCTTCTCATCGGTAACTTTACCCATACATTTTAAAAACTTACTTGTAAAAGCCTGTTGTCTTAAATTAAATGCTGGTCGCCCACTGGTCGCCCTCTGTTAAAAATACTGCTTACTTCTTCTTCAGCAGTACTGGTGCTCGGTGCTGCTGAAGTAAACATTCTTCTTTCCCCCATGGTATTAGGCAGAGGCCGAGGTCTGCAAGTACTTGCTAAAGTCTCGATTAAGCAAGTACTTGCTTCCTCATTTTGAATCAAAGTCCTCATTTTGAATCAAACACTGCATTAACCTGCCTTGCTCTATCACTAGCCATGTTACAAATTTTAAAAAAAAGAATATAAAAAGAAAAGAAAAAGGTTGCTTTAATGGGGTGATGGTCCGAGCTTACCCCCACCCACAATCACATTATACTCTCAGGAACACAGAGGTTTTTAAGAATGCAGGAACCAGCAAATTGCTAGTGTTCACAGGTATAAAAGTTTATTTTCACTCTGGAAGAATACACAAATGACAACTGGTGTTCACAGACTAACAGGTTGTAAAAAAAAAAAGACTGACGTTCACAAAGACAAGATCATGACTGACAAAAGCCTCCTCTTAAGGAAAGACACAACATTAAATAATCCCCAGCCCTGCCTACTCCTAACAGGATTTATTATTATTATTATTATTATTATTATTATTATTATTATTATTATTTCAATTGTCTCAATGTATCACATTACAAATGTCACATTTGGCAAGGGTGGAGAAGGAGCAGGTTCTGGAGGCGGGGGAGCAGGTGGGGGGGCAGCTAATGCCAGTGGCAGAGGAGCAGAGGGGGTGTAGGGAGGTAGGAGGGGGCAGAAAGTTCGAGACAGCGATAGGTGAGTACAAGAGTTTTGAATTGGATGCAAGCAGCGATAGGGAGCCAGTGGAGGGAGTGGAGCAGCAGAGTAGTGTGGAAGAAACAAGGAAGACGAGCAGCAGAGTTTCGGATGAGCTGGAGCGGACAGATAGCAGAAGCAGGGAGGCCGGCCAGGAAGGAGTTGCAGTAGTTAAGGCGGGACAGTAGCAGGGCCTGAACTAGGAGCTGTGTGGGGTAGTCGGTGAGGAAGGGGCGAATTCTGCTTATGTTGCTGAGGAAGAAGCGACAGGAGCGTGCCTGAGTAGAGATGTGCTGAGAGTAGGAGAGGGAGGGGTCGAGGGTGACACCGAGGTACTTGCTGGATGAGGAGGGAGAAAATGTTGGTGGATTCAAATAGAGAGATCAGTGGTGGGGGAGGAAGAGGGGGAAAGAAAAGGAGGTCTGATTTGGAGAGGTTGAGTTTAAGATGATGCGAGTGCATCCAGGAGGAGATGACCGAGAGAGAGGTAGAGATACGGGAGGAGATGTGGGAGTCAGAGGGGAGAAAGGAGAGGAAGATCTGGGCATCATCAGCATAGAAATTATACGAGAAGCCGTGTGTGTGTGTGTGTATATATATATATATATATATATATATATATATATATATATATATATATATATATATACAGTGGTTTGCAGAAGTATTCACCACCTACCAATAATGTCACATTTTGTTGAATTACAAATAATGTATGCACAGTTTCTCAAACAAACTTTTTTTTATTCAAAGATGCAGTGGTTAAACTGAACACTGTTATATGAGGAGGTTAAATGTCAGCAAAACTTGCAAAGAAAATGTACAAAATGAAATGTACTGGTTGCATGAGTATTCAGCCCCTTAAGTCAGTACTTGGTAGAAGCACCGTTTGCGGCAGTTACTGCTATGAGTATTTTTGGCTACTAGCTTTGCACAGTAGGATGGTGACATTTTTGCCCATTCTTCACGGGAAAATTGCTCCAGTTCTGATAAGTTTGTTGGGGATCGTCGATGGACTGCAATCTTCAAGTCTCGCCATAAATTTTCGATTGGATTCAAATCAAGACTTTGACTTGGCCACTCAAGAACATTAATTCTCTTCTTATTCAACCACTCCAGTGTGGCTTTGGCTTTGTGCTTCAGGTCATTGTCCTGCTGAAATGTGAATTTCCTCCCCAGTTTCAGAGTCTTGGCTGACTCAAACAGGTTTTCCTCAAGGATTCGCCTATACTTTGCACCATCCATTCTCCCCTCTATCCTGACAAGCTTCCCAGTCCCTGCTGAAGAGAAGCATCCCCATAACATGATGCTGCCACCACCATGCTTGACAGTTGGGATGGTGTTGACTGGGCGATGCGCAGTGTTGGGCTTGCGCCAGACGTAACGCTTGGAATTTAGACCGAAAAGTTCAATTTTTGTCTCGTCTGACCACAAAACCTTTTTCAACATGTCTGCAGTATCATCGACGTGATTTTTCGCAAATTCCATATGTGCTTTAAGATGAGGCTTTTTGAGAAATGGCTTCTTTCTTGTCACCAGGCCAGCTTTGTGTAGGGACCGGCTTATTGTTGATGTGTGAACACTGACTTCCATCTCAGACACAGAAATTTACAGATCTCTCAGTTTCCTGCTTGCCCAGCTGCTCAGTTTGGGAGGGTGACCTGGTCTGGGTAGTGTCTGGGTGGTATGATGCATCTTCCACTTCTTAATGATGGACTTCACTGTGCTGAGAGGGGTAATCAGCACCTTTGAAATGTTCTTGTACCCTTCTCCTGCTCTATGCTTCTCTACTACTTTATCCCTGACTTGTTTCGAAAGCTCCTTGGTCTTCATGGTTGCTTTGTTGGATCACTATGTGAGTTACAGCTTGAAAGTCTTTATATACCAGAGGGAAATTATCTACAAGTTAAACCACTGACCTTTCAAACAAATAATTTGCACCTGAGCTGATTTAGGGCTGCAGTAGCAAAGGGGTTGAATACTTATGCAACTGAGATTAATCTGTTTTTCTCTGTAAATCTTACTTATTTATATTCTATATGCATTTTTTAACTTTATCACTGTGGAGTAGTTTGTATAGATTCTACATGTAAAGTCTAATTTGAAAGCGTTGTGGAGTTCCAACAAAATGGGGGGTGCAGGGGGTGAATACTTCTGCAAACCACTGTGTGTGTGTGTGTATATATATATATATATATATATATATATATATATATATATATATATATATAATGTACTATAGTGTTTATTTGTATAAAAGCACTTGTGTCAAGTCATGTTTATTTACATACTGTATATAAACAGAGGTGTTTCTTAGGCTAATTTGGCTAATTTGCTACTCCAGTTAAACATTTGAAATAAACAGTTACTTCAATTTGTTCTGATTGCTGCTTTCCGCAATGCTGTCAGCTTCTCTTCGTCTCTGTGGAGAACAGTACTCAGCGCAATAATCAAGCAGCCGTTTCTGCATCTTAATTTTCTCAACTTTCTGCTTTGAAAAACATCATTCTTTCAATCATTTTAGTTCAAACACGTTTACTGAATTGATCAAGCATGTCTGGCACAACGTTACTTTATCCATTGCCCCCTGTGATTTATACTGATGCAGGTCAAGTAGTCAGACCTAATGTGTGTGTTTTTTATTTTTTATTTTTAGTATTTTAGATTTTGGATCTATGTTATGCGATCCACCCATGAGGATGGTAGCTTTGAGAACAGTTGACTTTGCCAGTTACGTGGGAAAAAAGAAAAAAAAAGGAGAGCAGTTATTCTCTCCCAAAATGTTTTGCTAGAGGATAATTTCTGAGCTGGTGTTCAGCACACTGCTGGGGGACAACTGGCCCTTACTGCAGCAAGTATTGTTATGTCTCAGTTTTACTTAACAATGCCTGTCTGTGTTCTCTGTGTCTAAATTGAGTAACGGTAACCTTTGTGCAGACCACTACATTGTTCCTATGGTTCACTGGAAATGTCATATCCAAGCTTGTTCTTTCATTTAATTCTGAGTGAAACGAGAGACACGATTTTGATCTCTGATTATTTTGTAACAGTCAGACAATTGATGGATTTGTCCTTGTAGCTTTTAATGCGTTTCACACAGAAATAAAAAAAGGAGATAAGAAGTGTTCTCTTAGAGTTGTGTTCCACGGTACTCTGAAGTGTAAAAGACAAGCAAATAAAAAATTAGTGGCATGCAAACAAAAAGATAGCAACTTGCAAACAAATTCTAAAACGGAAATAACTTTGAAAATGGAAAGTGGCGGGTGCTACATAGTGCAGGGAAACTTGTCACAGATCTGCGATTGGAGGAACATTCACTCAATGACTGTGGTCCTGGGCAGTTTTACACTCTCAACACTATTTCAGCTGTGCTCAAAATACTGGGTTCCAATTGTCTGTTTATATATATATATAAACACATACCAAGGACTGCAAAGACAATGCATTTCACTGTCCAACATCACAGTAATTGAGCACTTAACTGTTCAATTTCCATTTTCAAATTTCATTTTCCGATTTGGAATTTGTTTGCAAGTGATCTTTTTGTTTGCATGCTGCTTACTTTTTATTGGCTTGTGTTTTGCACTTCAGGGCCACCGTAGTTTTCTCATAAAATGCCTTTGCTGCTGTATGTGGTCCATAAAATCACAGTGCTTTAGCGTAGAACAACTTGAAACACTATTATGTGTTTAACTATCCTGTCCTATTGCTCCCTATGTTAACCCTTTTTAAATTGTCTGGATTTCAATATTTCTTATATAAAACTCTTACTATCCCCCAGTGACATCGATATATAACACACGTTATTTACTGAACGAGAACATGGGGATGTGAGAAGGTGCGTGTACATCTGTCTTTTCATTTACACATATTTCACACTTACAGTTCTCCTTGCTTTGGTATATCTAATAAATCACTATCCAAAGCACTGTTAATGGCATTGTAACCAAGCACAACTTTGTTATTGCTTCTTTGTGATACAGAATTTTACTTGTAGATTAAGAAAGGTAGCACACGCAGCAATTACTGTTACATTAGTGTTGCAAGTGGCAGTTTCTTTTATGTACTGTATTAATGACATGTATTAGTTACTGTAGTTTATGCCCCACATTCAGGAACTAGTTCCATTGTCCTTGCTAATGTGGCAATAATTACTTCATTACAGGTCAAATTCTGAATTTACATATACTTGTTAACACATGTGTGTTTTTAATCCCATGTGTCAATGGGTATTTACAAAACAAAAGCAAATGACAGTAATGAGTAATCTGTTTGGAACATGTGTGAACCATGTAATCAGAGATCATTCCAGCTACTTTTACTACCTCTATAGATGTTCTCCTCCCTGTGTCGTTCTGTAATTAAGTGATTCAAACATTACTACTCCCAATAAGAATAGTAATCATAATAATGGTTCAACTTTGATTAAAGCACAATTGCAACCATTCTTGTGGACATCTTTTCAGTAATTTGTTTTGCAATCCAGATATCTCATACAAATGTAAGTTTTACTTGGAAGTGAAGATTATAGTGCTTGTTCGGAAATTGCTGTCTAACACGTTACAATCAATGAGCACCCTGTCATCTTAAACCGGTACATCTGTCTGGCAAAGGTTTATTAACCCTGGAATGAATTTAGTGTGTGACTCCGACTGTGGTGGCACCTGACATACTGTATGTAACTGAAATGCAAACCACTTGATGTATAGTCAGAGGGTAATAGACTTCTCTCGTCCTGACTGATAAGTCATCACTGGCACTTACTTTCGATAAATCAGACTTTGTTCCAGGCCGCAGTGAGGGGATTGCTTTTTTTTTTTTACTCTGGTTAGCCTTGTCCTAAGCTTTGATAGATAGAAAAGTTAACGAAGAAGTTGACAAAATGATTCCACAGTTGATGTTTGCTGGACAGTTCAAGGGTAACATATGTGGTTTCTTGGTTCTGGAAATAAGTCATATGTCAGGATTATTAATAATAATAATAATAATAATAATAATAATAATAATAATAATAATAAAACTATGTAAAACAGGGATGTCCAATCTCAGTCCTGAGGGGCTAATCCGCTCCAGGTTTTACAGATACAATGAGATATTAACTACTTTAGGTTCTGGAAGGAGGTTTAATTGATTCAGTTAAACCAGGGGTCTCCAATCCTGGTCCTGGAGGGCTGGTGTCCCTCCTGGTTTTTGTTCCAACTGTACCCTAAATTACTTAATTGGACCAATTAAGCTTCTAATATGCATTTAATTGGTCCAATTAAGTAATTTAGGCTACAACTGGAACAAAAACCAGGAGGGACACCGGCCCTCCAGGACCAGGATTGGAGACTCCTGAATTAAACAATTTAGAACATGGTTGGAACAAAGACCAGGACTGGAAGGGCCAACTTTGTCCACCCTTGCTATAAAACAAACAAAAAGTGCCTACTCTGAAATTTATGAATGTGGAGTACAGTACTTCCATTTTTATTTTTGCTATTCACTATAAATGTCTCAGTCAAAGGTCCTCTCATTCAGTCTTTATAACTGCCAGTTGCTCGGCAGGTGTCCTCAATTCTTCTTATTTATGTTAGAATCGATTGGGTGTGAGCCCTTTCTGTAATCCTGTTGTCAGGACCCCAAGGTGTTTGAACCATTGCTGACTTCTGATCTCACCCCCTGCTTTTAAGTGGCAAGTCAATTGCAAAATTAAATGACCAGGTGCTTTTTCATTTGTTTTCTGAATGTGATGTTGCTCTTGTCTTACAACAGGATTAAACAAACAACAAAAAATATCTTACAAAGCTTGTCTTCTCGTACTTTTTTAGCCACTGCTTTTGAGTAGCAAAGCAAAGGTGAGGTTTTGTTTTTCGTATTACTCAGGCATGTGAAATCGTAAACCACATTCAGCAGACACCTGTCTTCTTAGAAGACAAGCATGTTGAACTCGATACACAATTGTGATATTTAAAATAAAGAAATAAATGGATTGTGGAAAATCACTAGAACAGAGAAAAGAGAGTGCCGTATTGTACAAGCCTGCCAGCTGGGCTATGCAAAAAGAAGACAATGAGCACAACAGATCGATAGAAACTAACATAATGGGAATTGATGATATCTGCCCTTTAAAATAAGAGTATGTACCAGAGAAAACCTGCCAGCTAAATTTGCAAACAGGGATTATTAACTTTTCTTTGGTGTCTACTCAAACAAGCCTAGTATCCAAAAGCATCATACAATGTTGTCTGACATCTTCTGTGATAATAGACTCCTTTTCTGCTAATCTCAAGCTGCCCTTAGGACTTTAAATGTATTGTCTGAAGATGCCAGCATGGATTCGACTTGTAATCA
Source organism: Acipenser ruthenus (assembly GCF_902713425.1). Taxonomy (NCBI): domain Eukaryota; kingdom Metazoa; phylum Chordata; class Actinopteri; order Acipenseriformes; family Acipenseridae; genus Acipenser; species Acipenser ruthenus. The sequence continues at coordinate 112,895,853 of NC_081189.1, read as the reverse complement.
TGCGCAGGTGGTATAACTTATTTTTTTAATGTACATCCAAAAAAAAAAAAAAATCTGAATCTGATTCAGTCTTCAGTAAATTACACTTAAATATTTTGTATTTTGTTAAAATGCAAAATACAAATTAAATGTGATGTTTTGTTTCATACAATTGAATATTATAGAATATAAATTCAGGTATAAATGGATTCAATTCATAATTACATTTAGCAATGCAGCAACAGTTAACAAATGCCCTCTCTGGAGAATATGTAATATTTTGAAACTTCTGTAAATGCTTTCGAATTGCACGATTGCACACCATAATATTTGATGACTGTTCTACGCAGGTTTTAATCAGCATTTGGCCATTAGAATCTATGAACAAAATGATGCTTGTCGGTTCCTCTCAGGGTCACATAATAATGAAACCATTAGTGTTTAAGGAAAGGCTCTGTACTGTGCATCCTTTCAGTCAACAGCATGATTTTCTTGCCAAGCTGGAAATATAAAGTCCCCAATATGAATATGTATGCCCTCCTTTCCTCCTTTATATATATGTAACTGTGTACCTACATTATGTTCTTAAAGTACAGTGTGCTGACAAACAGATCGTCAGCTCAGCTCACCTTTCTGGACCAGCAGTCCTGAAAACAGAAGCAATGCCCGTTCATATAATTTAATGTGCCAGACAAACACAGCATAGAAAACAGGTGTAGGCCAGAGGTTTCTTTGTGCTTACACATCACTTTTTTTTTTCTTTCCAGTCACACCACGAGCAAAGCAATCATTGTGCTCTTGCTCTGAAACTGACATAGATAATACAGAGAATGTCAAGTAACATCAGCTCCTATATAAGGCCTGTCTAAGGTCAGAGGAGCCAACTCATCTCTGGTGGTCAGAGCTGCAAGGTTTCACATATTGAGTTGACCTGAAGTCCAGAAACACAATGAAACCAGTTAATTGTGCAACAGATCCAGTACATTTTTGTCTGACGGGCGAGAATTATAGAGTTGTCAAATGATGAACTGTATGAAAAAAAAAGAACTACCGGTAAATATACATAACGTGAAATAAAAAAATAATAAAAAAATAATATAATGAAAAATGCAAAAATGCTTTCTTGTTCCATGAACCGAATGCCGAAGGTGTACTGTAACAATATATTTTAGGATGTGGCATCTATGAGGAAGAAAAGGCAAAATGCCAAAAACTAGCATTCCTGTTCCTCAGATTAGGCATTTTTAGGCATGAAATCCTGATCTCAGCTGCGCTCAGTGTCATGTTTTGAAGCATGTGTTTGATGTGTGTTAAGGGTGTAACCTTGCTTCTGATTGGTCAATTTCATTCCAGTCGCGTGACAAAAAAAAAAAAAAATAGAAACATATTCTTTTTTAGCGTCGCAAAATGTTCTCAAAGCGACATCGCTTGTATCGCTCGCTGCTGGTGTGGATACTCCCATTTGAATTTTAAATTATTCACTCGCATCCAGTGTGGATGCAGCTTTATTTAGAAACTCCGTTAACTAAACAATTCTTCCTCATCCCTCTGGTGTCAGATACAGTAGGAAAAGTGTCACTAGTTTGTATTAAAGTGTCTAAACCCAGTCTCAACAATGTGTAGGTGATAAATACAAGCAGGATTTCACATTTTTTAAATGTAACACTTTGTCTTAACATTATAAACTTTACAGACTGACGGAAAAATTGTGATTAACATCAGAACAACATCATGGCCATCAGTTACATAATGGGACACCTGTGTTTAGTTGCTGTTTATAACTAGCTTCCAATATGTTAACACATGTTCATTATTTGTTAATGAAGTCCATAGTGAGATGTAAAATCTTGCTCCTGCCTGTTGTTCAGAGAAAGGGAAATGGAAGGCTTTTGAATTAATTAAACAAAAACAAGGAATTTATCTCTGCCAGAATTTGACCTACATGTATATTGGGATTTGGCCAGGGCACTGAGGTTAACAACTATGCTCTGCTACAAAACAGCACCATGGGATGTGGAGTGTAAGAATTAGTAGACATGACATCAATGTATCTTCTTATACAAAGGACAGGGACTGCAACAGGGCACCCGACAGAGCTACATTCACCGCTGCCTACAGCAGCTGGTCCTGACCAGGCTAAACCTTTATCAGAATCAAAGCCAATATGTCTGAAGGCCATGATGATAATCAGATGTCTTCAGTTAGTATGTCAAGTTTATAAATGATAAAACAAATAGAAAACAGATCAGAAATGTCCTTTAATCTGATTGGTCAATGCTAATGTGATACTTTGTAAAAACTGTAAGTCACCCTGGATAAGGGCATCTGCTAAGAAATAAATAAATAATTAATAATAATAATAACAATAATAATAATAAAATAATAATAATAATAATAATAATAATAATAATAATAATAATAATAATAATAATAATAATAATACGAGGGCCTTAGTGTTTAAATTTTTTACTTAACCACTGTTCCAAATCAATCCGCCAGAAAATACGTAAATACGGTATTTGTGTACTTTCAAATGCAATGTCAAAATACATCAAAATATAGATATAATACTACTACAGTACTGTAAATTCCAGTAGTAAATTAACCTATTCCATTTTAGTGTATCAAGTACCAAACAAGTTCAAGAACATATCTTCTTTGTTTTACAGAACATTTCTTTCCAAAACCATACTTAGTTCCAGATAATAGTTCCAGTTGCTTTGGCTTTTAAAAATCCATTGTATTAATTCAAATTTAAAAGAAAAGTATTAGAACAGCCTGCTTGCATCAAAAACTATAAACTAAACACCATCTAATAACCAGTAAACAAAACATTTTAGTGTTGCATACGGTGCTGTACAATTGCATTACATTTTCAGCTGTACAAATACATTCATTTTGTTTTGTTAATCAGAACCATAACCATACACATACTATACAAGTGTACCGCTGCATTGCTCTGACATGTAGAACAAGTTACAGTATGTATTAGTCATTCAGAGTACTCCATTCAAACTAAATGTTTTCTACATTGGGCCATAAACACGTTCCTCCTCTATCAGCTCTTTTTTCTTTTGCTGTATTTAATTTGTATTTGTTTCGTCTCCAGTCACATCCAATTTTTTCAGCATTGCTATTGCCATGCATTTCGGCAAATTGAACAACACGCAATTTCAAACCTGTTGTATAGCATTTTAGTTTTTTGTCAGACTGTCCTACATTATCAAGTCTCAAAGTCACCTGCATTATAATAGCATTGCAGTTACAACGAACGGAAGACTTGATAAGTTTACTCGGCTTTCTAACCAATAGCTGTTTGCTACAGATCCCAGGGGCGGGTTTAGTCTGAATGTTGACAAATCAATGGCTCCTTAGTGCTTTCATCACTGATACTCACTTCCTTAGAGATGGTTGCTACCTGGTTTCAAACATGGTGCTTTCATTGTGTTCGGCTCTCAGTTTTTTTAGAAGAACAACTCATTAAAAAGGGAGAAAAATCACTCATGAGGGAAACTGCAATCATTCTTATATGATGGTACACTTGAACTTTCTCCAGCGCAACTTTTTTTAAATTTTTTTTACAAGGATTGGCCCATCGATAAGCTCGTGAAAGCCTTTTCAAAAAAGATTGCCCATTGAATCAGGGTGTGATCGGGCTGTTTTATTTGTTTCATATTACAAATCCATATCAGACGAGTCTGTCTGTCCTCCTCAGAAGACTCAGCAGAGATCAAAACTAGTCAGTTCACGCGCCGCCACTGCTACTTTGCAAGCTTCACTCAACTCCGATTCAGATCTACAACCCCTCAGCTTTCAATTTCATCTCATCCATCCTCCCATTTGCGTTATCAGATTTTTAACGATATCAACCAACTTGTTCATCCTCTATCCACCTCCATTCCTATAGGCAGCCGTTACATCCTCATCAGTAGAGCACCAACTGCAGCGCTTGCCTCTCCCGCTGCTACAGCCACTGATACACTGATGACTGGTCTCAGCCCGATCATGATCTTTAATAGGTTCTTCAGTAGTCTCTGTGCTAACGCTTGCAGTTTGTGCTTCCACTGCCCTTTCTACGGATGATGAGGAGACCTGAGAGGAAGCTGCTTCCCCTGCTCTCAACAACATAATTATTTATTTGTTTATTTATTTATTTATTTATTTATTTATTTATTTAATTATTTATTTATTTATTTATTTATTTATTTATTTAATTATTTATTTATTATTTATTTATTTATTTATTTAGGAATCGTGTGTCTGTAGTTTCTCCTATTCTTTCTTCAGTGCCGCCTGTTTTTTTCAACAAGCAAAGAGACTCACGGAAGATCCATCAAACATTCTGGTGGCAGACAGCTGTGTAATAATTTCAATTCCTCATTCTGCATTTCCAAAAATTTCCAAGATAATTTGGAACGCATTCGCTCTCTCATTCAATCCTTTCAGATCTCTCCCCTACAGCACTGGAACGGCCTTTCTCTGTTTTATGATTTCTTCGATGCTGCTCCCCATGACCTCTCACTCCATACGGATGCTTCTTCTATCGGTTTGCTGGTATTCTTTTGTGTTCTCAGATGTCTGGCCCCAGAAACAAAAAAGAAAAAAAAAAATCTTCCTCTTGAGCTTAAATCCACAGCCTTACTTGAAGTATTCCCTATTGTCATCCCTATCTTTGGGGCTTTTCTTTTGGCAGAAAACTCTATCTTAATCTTTTGTGATAATCAGTCTACTGTTCATATTAAGAAAGTCTGTTCCTCTTCCCTTCTAATTATACAACTTCTTCACCGGCTAGTCTGGATTTCAGTTATTAATCATTTTATTTGAAGCCCAACACCTTCCAGATATCACTAATAACAATGCTGTTTTCCTTTACTGATCGTGCAATACAGACGTCCGTCTCCCTCAGCTCAACCTTTTCCTCCACCCATTCCTCCATTCAGCGAACTGGTTTTCAACTAAATTCATACATTTGTAATCTCAGCTCATTCTCAAGCTGTTCTTCCACCCCATTCATATTCTCCCATTCATTCCGGATAGGTGCAGCAACATCAGCAGCCAAGTTAAAATCAACCAGTCCTTAGTATTTCCACTCAACAATGTTAGGAGTGGGGGCCATCTCTCCGCCAGGATCAACAGAGGTTTCTTCCCACAAAGGCAGGGTTTTTACTCTCTGCTGAGCAGAGACCCCTGGCCCTCTATGTGTTTATTTCTTATTCTCTTTTCCAGTGCTTTTGTTCTCCTTGTGCAGATCGCAAGGCCCTCCATGCAGCCTTGGAGCGTCAGTCGAGTCTGACCTCTCTCGACTAGATGACTCAGTAAGCCAGGGAGACCTTGGTTTGTTCTCCTATCCTTCCTTAGTTTCCCCTTGGGGCAAGTCCTCGCTTCCCGGCCTTGGAGGTCGATCGGTTCTGCCACACCTCAGAGAGGGCGGTTCTCCGAGTAGTCAGGGGGAAACCCCTATTCTGTTACCAAGTCACAAGCAATGTCTTTATTCCAGTAGTCCCTACGCAGACCTGGCTCCTGCCTCATGAATAGATACAGTAATTGGTAACAAGCATAATTGTGTCTGAATGATTAAGGTCACCATACAATCTGGAATGGCTGAAATTGCTATGAAATGGGCATCTTATTTTCATCCTTGAATTGTTTTACAGATATGGCCGACAGATGACAAGGGTGTAAGGACTACATTTTTCAGTTTTCTCTTTTTGAACGGTGGTTGCAGTCTGCCGCAAAACACTGCTGTTTACTAGCTATAATTTCATTTACGTTAAAAAAATGACCTCTTGTACAATTTTATAGATGTTTTAAAACGCACTAATTACTTTTACTATAGACTCAACTGTTTGATTGGAACCACCTAGCAACAATCACCACGCATGTGACTAAAGAAGCGCATAAGGACATTCATGGAGATTGACAGCTATTGTGTTAACAGTGAAGCAGTATAGCTGTGACGTTTTCATATTCCGAAGATTGGTAACTTTAACCACTATTTGTTTTCCTTTCTTCCACATACACGTGTCTGGGTCGAGAGGAGGTCAGTCAAGAGTCTGAGAGCTTACGTTTAACCTTTAATTTTCCCTTTCCGGTCCAATGTCGGACCCTGTCTGACATCATCAAAAAGACGTAAAAAACAGGTCTCTAGTCGTTTTTTCTCCAGAAAAAGCCGGGAAAACCATTCAATGGCCGAGTGAGACCGATAGGAGCCGAAAAAAAAGGGGGTGTATCTCATGAATACAGATAGCCCCGGCACCACATAGATAACACAGACATAAACAAACAAGATAGCTGCTTCTGCATCCAGCGCTCAAAGAATATCACAGACATTTGCAGAGCTTTTTTTAGATGTTATAGTAATAAAAGAATGACTTGGATCGCATTATTGAGGAGTTTGGTGATAAAACGAGTGATCGGGAGATGATTTATCGGTATGCACTAACATGAAGAAGTATGTGAAAAATACAGCGAACAAGGGGTGGGGCGGGGCTGGAGATGCAGTACTGGGTGTCCTGTTGATATGCAGTGCCTTTTAAACCTGTTTTACTGTGAAAAAATACTTTTAAACAGCGCATCTAAAATAAACTGCGCATGTGAAAATAAATTGGACCTGACGCGCCTGAGACGCGCTTAATAAATGGACCGCTAAGGATTAATATTCAGAATGACTAAGGGTATTGAGAGTAACATATTAAAACTTTTAATTAGAACATTGGTTCTGCAGAGTGAAAAGAAGCGGTCGGCTGATGGCACACACTTCGGAGGACAGAGTGTGTTCGTCTTTGCCGCTCCCAAGTCAGCGCAGGGGTGGTAGCGGTGAGCTGAGCCTAAAATACAATTGGATATTTCAAAATTGGGAGAAAAATGGGATAAAATCAATTGGCGACTACTTTAAAAAAAAAGAAAAACAGTGGTTTTGTGTTTCTACCTAGCAACATGACCAGAATGCCGTAGATCCTGAAAAAATAAATCGGGTTGTTGACAGTTCACTTTGTGTGAGCCATAATAATTCCATTGTGGCACTGGTACAGTAGTTTAATATTAGACACACCAGCGCATTCGTCACATCGGTGTCTTAGTTGCCCCTTCCCCTTTTAATGCCTCTGCAAAAATGCCTAAAAAATCAATTTATGCAACGTTTTTTATTGTATTTAAATATTGTATAGCAAATAAAGTTAAAACAAAATTGTGTTTGTTGTCAGTGGCAACACAGTAACCACAACAGCAACTAGTCTACGGTTTGAATGACGAGTTAAATAAATCAGGCAACTGGATGCGGTCTGATTACTTTCAGAAACTTAAATTTAAGCATGTCATAATAATAACAACACAGGCATGGTACTCTCTTCTCTAAAAAGACCAAGAAGGGGCTTTGAAAAACCTTTATGAACACACTGTGAACAAGTTACTGAACAAACAGCACGATCAGCATTGACACATATACTGTTAGATATTTAATTCCTTTTTTATTTTTATTTCACTAATATATTTAATGAGCTTAAATACACAAACCTGAACTCAAATAACAATAAACTATATAGTTACCTGTACTTTTATTTATTTAAATGTTTTACTAAAAGTTCATAAACCTTATCATACTTGTACTTGCTAGAATCGAAGTCATTGTATTTTATCTTGCTCTTAATTGTATTAATAATTGTATTAATACCTGTACTGTGATTCTTCAAATGTATTTTTGTTTACAACTGTAAGTTGCCCTGGATAAGGGCATCTGCTAAGAAATAAATAATAATAATAATAATGATCGCTTTTGTGTACGAGGTACCTGAACTGAAGAGCAGCTCCACATAAGTAGAATTTTTGGGGTTGGGAAATACTCAGGACATAACATAGTCTGCCACTGGGATAATGAAGTCTGAAGCTACCAGAACACACTTAGAATTCTGTGCAAACTGCATTACTCGTGGAATAATGAGAACACGTTTGCAGTCAACAAAAACTAGTGCTGCATAAAAATCACAAAAAAACAAACAAACAGAAACACTTGAAATGTCATTTTTTTTTAACGTCTGTATTTTCGCCTTCGGCTCGGGACATTTAACGGCACAAGGCAGGCCTTAACAGATGGTAAAGCCCTCTTATTCAGGTTCTGGTGCTTAAATAGAATCAGTGTTCCATTTTCCAATGTGTACATGCTGCTTGCTTTTATCAACGACACATTGCTGAGACTGGTTTTAGAAACTTCAAGTATATAAACAGGACGATGCACAGTTGTTTTATTACTGTTTTAATGAATCCCCCACATACCCTTAATGTATGTAAATAGCTTTAGGAGTTGTGCAGTAAGACCATGCAGAGAAAACTCATGAGCGGCTGCCGCTCCTCTAATTAGCAATGTGGCCTTTGCATGACAGTTTGTTACAGCAGCTTTCAAATCCAGTACAACTGACATTTCTAAAGAGATCAATATAATTTGTGTTGAATACATTATACTAGTTACGATTTCACATGGATCATTGCTGGACCACAGTACTATTTTAGGAACCCTTAAGGGGATTGCCATTGCTGCTTTATCAATAAGGTCACCTTTATATCAGTGTAATGGAAATGCCCAAGGCAGACTGTAACCACGCTATTCACTTTGGCTGCCATATTGTGTTCACATGTTTTTATTTTTTATTTTTTGGTTTAAAAGACAGAATTGTTTGGTCTGTCAGTGCCCTTTACATGAACCTCTGATCCAGTATAGCATGAGTATAGCATGAGAGTCCTCATGAAAGAAACAGCAAGCTTTCCTTTAAGTTTTCTTTCTTTTTTCTCTCCCTAAAACTATGCAAACACTTACTATGAACAACTGGTTTGTTTTCTTGAGTTTAATGCTTGATTAATCTAGCACATTATCTTCTTTTCTGGTGCACAGCAATATATTATCATTGATTGTCCATGTCAATGATAAGAAGAGACTTTGGTACATGCTTTGATAGAATGGCATAGATTCTCATTGCCAGTGCCGCTCACAGAAATACTCGGGCCCGGGACAAGTTGTCGTCCCCCGCCCCCTGTGGGCAGCACTGCTCATGGCTATTTACTTCAAATTGTCATTAGTGATTTTTTTTGCAAATAAAAAGCAATTACATTTCTGAAAGAAATAATAATAAAACAAGCCCTTACATTAAATGACTGCTGTGCCTTTTTACTTCATGAAAAGGAAAAGTGCTAATGATGATTTGTGGTTTGACAAGTTCTCTATTTGCACATGTTCTTTAAAACACTGCAATGCGTGGTGCATGATGGCAGTTTGCATTGTGGTGACAGTTTATTTGAAAAGCAAGTGCATAGGGGTAGAAATAGGGCTTGTGAAATACTATTCACACTTTTAAACCAATCAAGCAGCTTTGCAACAATCTGCGGAAATCATGAAGAGGCACTTCCACATTGTTCATTCACCATGGTTTAAGACTAGCACTTAATTTGCTAAATAATTTATTTATTTTAATAATGAGCTAGTACTAAAAATGATTTCCATAGTTTAAAAGCATCTACTACAGTAACCAGTAGCGCAGTTTTGGCCTCTTTCATTATATAATTTGTTTTTATCCTTTTTTATTTTTGTTTTTATTTGTGTGCAGGTAATCCCAAATAAACCCCTCTGCAAGAGAAAATGTTGAGTGGAAATTAATTTCCCTTCTTCTTCTTCTTCTTCTTCTTCTTCTTCTTCTTCTTATCACAGTATATCAGTGCCTCTTTAGGCCTGTCATCCTGGATTATGATCATTCTGCTAATTGAACTGTTACTGCTGTCATGTGGTTAGCAACACCTGCTCTGGTTAAGACAGCAAATTATTTTCTCATATTAAAATAGCTGGATTCCGCCTCTGTTTTTTGCTGGTTCAGTTGCATAATTAAATACTGAACATGAATTAATTGAATATTGATTGTTTATGGTGTTTACTCAGAAAAAAAAAAATGACATATACCTACTCTGCTGGAGCCACTACTCGCTTTCCCTTGCTTGTCACCTGCTTGTCATTGTCATTGTCGCTGCTGCTGCTGCTGTGAGTGGGGGGGCATGCCCTGCCGATGCCCCATTGGCAAGCGCGGAGCAGTGGGGGGCTTTCTCCTGGGGCACCCTGACTCTTAGTTGAGATCAGCCCACACACTGGTGAGTGTTGCTGTTCACTCTATTTGCTAAATAAAAGAGCTATTTCTTTTGGAAGATAAAAGTTGTATGTTTGGATTATTACCGCCGCTACAATATATATATATATAGCTTTCGAGTTAAGGTGAGTGAAAGCAATAAATTAAAAAAAATATATATATTGTAGGGAGATATGCAAATAAAGCATTACAAGAGCCAATCAAATCGCATGAAAGTTGCCAAATGGCTTCTACATTTACAGCGTTTTAAAAGTCAAAATACAGTAGCTGCATACATGTTTGGCCCTTTTTGGGGTCATCAGTACAGCGCAACTGTATTTTTACTTCAGAAAGGCTCAGGAGAGTAAGTAAAAACAAGTAGCTTTCGAGTTAAGGTGAGTGAAAGCAATAAATTCAAAAACAAATGGGTTGTAGGGAGATATGCAAATAAAGCATTACAAGAGCCAATCAAATCGCATGATATATATATATATATATATATATATATATATATATATATATATATATATATATATATATATATGTACATCCTACAGGGATCCCCCTGGGATGCCATTTAGTGTCGACTTATCCAAGGTGTCGAGTTAACCACGGGTGCAATGAGCCGTGGCATTAACATACACATAAGTAAAAGAACTCACACGTTTACAGTATTTACAAGTTTATGTTCTTATGAAAATGGTTGAAAGAACTGCAGTGAATGAATCAGTTACAGGACAGTACTGTACAAACTCAGTGTAATGTCCTTACACTTTAGTAAACATGTAATGAAGATTCAGATGCACAGGTGGGTCTCAATTCACATGAACTTTATTCCATGTTTATTAGTTAACATTAATGATGTTTATTACTATTCTCCTGCACTAATCTACCACTCTGCTGCTGCTATTCTGGCGGTGTCTATCCACACACTGTCTAATCCTCCTGGTTCTTGACCTTACTTCCTTTGTGCTAATACTGGTTATGCTTTATTACTTAAAGGGGCAGCAGTACAAATAATCGGTGAACAAGAACAATAATAAACTTACAGTTTCACATAGAGAATCAAGCATTGTCGATTGTTTCGCATGCAGAAACACGTGCTTTGAAAGTTCTGCTGACAAGCTTGTTATCCCGAATAACCTGAGCTTTAAAGCCAACTGAACGAGAACTCATTTTTTGCTTCTCACTCATTGCACAGTGCACTGATACTGTAACCAGCTGCACTTGGTAGTTGTGAAGGAGTGAATTTCCATTCAGAGTTCAGTCACGTGAAACGACAGTGTCGAGGTATCCACTAGTCTTTATTATAGGTTTTATCCCTTCGATACCGGTAATAGGTGTCGAGTTACGACTAAAGCGTGGTGTCGAATTAAAAAAATAAGAGGCAGGGTGCATATATTTTCTATGTAGAAAATTTGGGACCAAGTCTGTCGAATTAAGCTAAGGCGTCGAGTTATCGACCAGTCAAGTTAACCGAGGTTGACTGTATATATGAATGAATCCTGTTTTAAATACCATTATACACAGCTGTAACACTTACTATATTCACACAATTATTGTTTTGGGATTCAGCTTTTATTAGGTAGCTCCCCTAAATCCCTTGTTTAGAAAGATACAGGGTATTAATACTTGTGAGAGAGTAGCTGTCTGCCGTGCGGGTGCGTGCATTCGCTGCTGAGTGAGAGGCAGGAGATCGAGACGAAGGTTGAAGTTGATACGCCCCCCCGCAGGTGAACAGGATTTATTTACATATCAACACGCTGAACAGCTCACGTGACACTACCAGCAATGGCACAGAACACATGCAACACAGTGTATGAAAACTTTGGTAGGATCTACAATCTCTGAACTAATCTTCTCTGTTCAATAATAACCTAACATTGCTGAAGAGATTGATCTTGGCGGATAAACGGTTAGGGCGGATATGTGACGGATAACTATATATATATATATATATAAGAAGCGAGTCAATCAAGGTCAGTTTCTGTCTGTAATATGATACAGGTCATACTTGCAAAAGAAATCACTTAGTAGTAATCAACGTTTTCATTTTCTTTCATGAAGCAATCCTGGTTTTTGTAATGCAAAAGAAGAGAAATAAAACAGTGAGTAATTTTTTTTTTCATTGTACAATGCCCCCTTTTTCAAGTTTATTTTATTTGAAGTGTTTATTCAAATTAAAAACGAATGTTATTACTTTATGAAAACGTGTCTATGGCCACTTTGTTTATTGTGAAAACACAACAATGGCAGGGGTTATTTATTTTTTTTAAATGCATTGTCTACTTTGTTTTTACTTGAAATACACACAAGATTTAACTACTGTCATGAGTTTTTTGTTTTGTAGTTAATTCACAAGGGTAGAGTAAGGCCTTTTCTTACTTCTGGGATATTTTTCAACTTTAGTACAGTGTTACATATAATGGCTTTGAGAATATTTTGAAAATGAACGAATATCCAAACATGAAAATTCCATGTTAGTCCCAGCACTATATATATATATATATATATATATATATATATATATATATATATATATATATATATATTATCTCAATCAATCAATCTTTATTTTATATAGCACCTTTCATAGTGGACTACTATCACAAAGCGCTTTACTAGATGCAGTCCATCCATAATACATTAAATACAGTGGAAAGTGCAAAATACATGATAGTAGCATAATACATGAAATAGTACATTGAATACAGTGGAAAGTGCATAATACATGAAATAGCAGCAACACAGCAGATAAGAACATAAGAACATAAGAAAGTTTACAAACGAGAGGAGGCCATTCAGCCCATCTTGCTCGTGTGGTTGTTAGTAGCTTATTGATCCCAGAATCTCATCAAGCAGCTTCTTGAATGATCCCAGGGTGTCAGCTTCAACAACATTACTGGGGAGTTGGTTCCAGACCCTCACAATTCTCTGTGTAAAACAATGCCTCCTATTTTCTGTTCTGAATGCCCCTTTATCTAATCTCCATTTATGAAGTCCCCCGGGTTGACACTGTCTATACCTTTTAGGATTTTGAATGTTTGAATCAGATCGCCGCGTAGTCTTCTTTGTTCAAGACTGAATAGATTCAATTCTTTTAGCCTGTCTGCATACGACATGCCTTTTAAACCTGGGATAATTCTGGTTGCTCTTCTTTGCACTCTTTCTAGAGCAGCAATATCCTTTTTGTAACGAGGTGACCAGAACTGAACACAATATTCTAGGTGAGGTCTTACTAATGCATTGTAGAGTTTTAACATTACTTCCCTTGATTTAAATTCAACACTTTTCACAATATATCCAAGCATCTTGTTAGCCTTTTTTATAGCTTCCCCACATTGTCTAGATGAAGACATTTCTGAGTCAACATAAACTCCTAGGTCTTTTTCATAGTTCCCTTCTTCAATTTCACTATCTCCCATATGATATTTATAATGCACATTTTTATTGTCCGCATGCAATACTTTACACTTTTCTCTATTAAATTTCATTTGCCATGTGTCTGCCCAATTCTGAATGCTGTCTAGATCATTTTGAATGACCTTTGCTGCTTCAACAGTGTTTGCCACTTCTCCTATTTTTGTGTCGTCTGCAAATTGAACGAGTTTGCTTACTATACCAGAATCTAAATCATTAATGTAGATTAGGAATAGCAGAGGACCTAATACTGATCCCTGTGGTACACCACTGGTTACCTCACTCCATTTTGAGGTTTCTCCTCTAATTAGTACTTTCTGTTTTCTACCTGTTAACCACTCCCTAATCCATGTGCATGCATTTCCTTGAATCCCTACTGCGTTCAGTTTGAGAATTAATCTTTTATGCAGGACTTTGTCAAAAGCTTTCTGGAAATCTAAATAGACCATGTCGTATGCTTTGCAGTTATCCATTTTCAATGTTGCATCCTCAAAAAAGTCAAGTAGGTTAGTTAAACACGATCTCCCTTTTCTAAAACCATGCTGGCTGTCTCCCAGGATATTGTTACCATATAGGTAATTTTCCATTTTGGATCTTATTATAGTTTCCATAAGTTTACATACCATACTATCTAGCTCCCTAGCAGGCCTGATATCTTTAAAGAACCCTGCTCTCAGGTGTGATGGACGAAGACGAGATTTCATTACACACTCGTTGCTAAATTGGGCTCTGAGTGTCAAAAAAAAATAAATCCAAGTATAATGTTTTTGTTTTACTTAAATCAAAATTAAACGGCTGAATTGGGAGAATGAATTTCCTTAGTTCAAGCTTCTCTCCAGCTTTGCAACGTGCTGTGATAGGGAACAGTGTGCTTCCCTAGTCATTAATATTTAAAATAATGCAAAATGAGATCCAGTAAAAAAAAAAAAAAAAAAGCACTTCATGAATAAGAAGAAGATATCAACATCAGAAATAGCATGCATTATCCTTAATTTGTTCTTGTATGCACAGTATATAGCACTAATGAAGAGTTTAAATAGAACGTATCACAATGTATTGCACTCTGAAAAGGCATGTCAATGACAGTCTTTAGTAAATGGCTTTTTGGGTTTCCATTACACAGTGTTTGTTCTCTGCTGTAGTTCCGAGATTCCAGTAAAGACATTTCACTGAATGCAATGCTCTCATTTGAATTATAATACCCATGTTGGTTGTTGAACGCATGTTCACCAGCTTTCATCTTTTCAGAGTTTATGGAAGCTGTTTAACATGCATTCACTCTGGCTAAGGACATGTGCAAGAGATGATGCTTATTGATACAAAACTGACTACATGTCATTAGTTTGGAAAAAAAAACGTGATATTACATTGTACTGTACTGTATATAGTACATTATGTATCTTGTGACAAGTAGAATAGATGTACTACCATTATTGTATCAAAAACAATTTACATTATGCGTTACAAATTAAAACGAATATAAAAAATTAAATAAAAAAAAAAAAAAAAAAAAACATCTGGTATTACTGAATTAACTTTCAAAAAGGTAATATCAATTCATAGCAATGTAACACTTTTTCATTTTAACAGCCTGTTTCAATTATCTACTTCTTTCAGGTTTTTTGAGCCATCTTGTATGGACTCTTCATTTGGACCAAACATCACTATCCACAGGCAACACACACACACACACGCACGTACGCACACACACACACACAGGTGACTTTGACAACAGCTACTCGTGACTCTTTCAACCTAGCAGACCTGTATTGCAGCAGACCAGTGAACTAATCTCATGTGTGTCATGTTACAGGCTTTCTCCAGTCACACATAAGGAAGGCACACTGTTGTTGCAAAGGTCTTTTTAAAATTGTATTTTTTACACTGGGTAACTTAAATCTGTAAAAAATCAAGCCCAGAATGAATCCATAGAAATCAAACAGTATTGAAAACAATGCTGCATCACTTTCTTGTTACACCCTCTGTGCTGCACAAATATAATACTACAAATACAAATATTTAGATGGTCTTACACAATAAAAAATGTGTATCATTAACAGATTCATCTTAATACATGTACTGTATTTATCGAAAAATAACGACCTTTTGTCAAATTATAATAAACAGAAAATACATAGAGAGCAAATCAAAAACACACCCTTGCCTGCATAAATCAAGGCCGGACCTTAGCATTTTTACCTATTTTATCCAAACAACCAGAAGATGTTAACCTTTTTACAAAAAAAAAAAAAAAAAAAACAGTAATCCAAAAGCAGTGTATAAAATATTTTCCAAGTAATATTATTCATAAATATTGTAACATAACACTGATCGTCATACAGTTTAAACCCTTATCAGAGTGAGTGGGACAATCCAAAACTTTTCTTAAAAAGTACAACTCAAATGGTGCAGTACTATTGACATGTATCCTCTGGTACACTTACACCAGAGACGACTGGAACAATAGGCACAGTGGCAAAGCATCCCTCTACACTGGTCACTGGTCTGAAGGTATCGCTATCAGCTACCAATCCAATTTCTGTTTCAGTAGTTTGACATGTCTCTAAACATCTTTCATATGCAATATTTATCATCATCACACTAATTGAACGGACAAGCAGGATTGGTTAAAGATGCTCCAAATTTAAACCTGGAAGTTGCCTGTTTTCATATCCCAGCCCTGACCTGCAGTGAAAACATGTGACTGGAGACTCAGGTGACAGAGCGCATACATAATGGTATTTTTTTGTATGTAGGGTTTAGTGATGCTAAGCTGAAGCTAGAAGGGCATTGCCAGCATTAGTTACTGTACTGAGTGTGATTCCACTTTTTGCATACATGCCTCATGATGTGTGTTTTCTGTATTTTCTCGTGGTTGTGTTTAAATCAAGCAATCCTTTAATTTAACCAGGTAAAAAAAAAATGAGAACAAGTTCCCATTCACTATGGCCAGGACTGGTGAAACTGTAGCAAACACAACTCACAATTATCATTACGAAAGTAAAATCAATGTTGTTATTACAACATAATGCACAAATACAGTGGTTATCTTATAAATACGTAAAAACTATACAATAATACATGGTAAAAAATAGTTTGAAATTACAAGTATCAGTCCTTAGCAAATCCAAGTTATGACTAAAAATGGGAGCAGAAACTAAAATGGTGAATTTCAAATGCTTTTATGAAGCATTCGAACAATCTGCTGCAGTGATCTGTTTCAACGTTCAAAACAAACACAGAAATAAATCGAGGTGGTCATCAGCATAAAACTGCCTTTTCTTGATTCCTCTAACGCCTTGTGTCGCACAAACACACAAACCATGACAGCATTGAAAACAGTTTATAACCGTTTACTCCGTTAGCAGGGGAAACAGTCATCCCATGAGAATCAAATGCTTAAAGCATGGCACCTTAATTGAGATTATATGTGAGAGTATATGACCCACAGCAAATAGGCTGCAGCTGCGCTTTCATTTAGCAATTCATGTTTGATGTGTGTGCCAGAGATGTTACCTTGTTAAAATTTATTGGATCTTCTACATAAATTGTCTAGGATGGACTGGGAAATAAAACTGTCAATTTGTAGCAGCTCATAAACGAATGAACATTTGAATAATGAATATAAGAAATGTAGAATCCATTGTGTTTCCTTCCCTACAGAGGCAATGAGGCACAATTCAACTAATAAATAGCAGAAACATGGTTTCGGGGCTGTCTGTTCTATAGCCTACCAGGCAACAGGTGGATAACAAGCTGCAGTCTTAAACATTCACAATTAAATTGCCATGCAATGACACCTCTTATTCTATATTGTTGTTTTTTTGCATGTTAAAGCAATTGCTACTCTGTAAATTCTTAGGATTAAAGTAAGCGTAAAGCAAAGACTTGAAGCAGTAACTTAAAAATGCTGCTGACTGAATAGCAATCCATGGCTCTCACCTCTAGAGACCTGAATTTAAATCGAGGAGTGTAAGAAAACAAAAAAAAGATAAGATGTACTGGAATAATAACAAACATAACAGGGATTGGTTGATTTCCAATACAGTACATGGGTTATACTGGTGTAAATAGCCCATTGTGTGAACAAAACAACAAAAAAACAAATAATAAAATAAAACACAATAAAATAAAAACAGAAACTTTACTACTGCCAGAGTGTCCAAGAGAACCTACTATAGAGATGAAACCTGCGATTCAGCCCATGTACCACACATGCATCTTAGTAACACCAGCACAAGCCCTTTTTATCCAGTGAATGTCAGATTCAAATGAAGACTGTGTCATATTGTAAAATATGGCATTTTAAAAGAAAATCCACTTTGCAAGTGCTTAGTCTTTGATCTGTATGTTGCCTTCGAGTTAACCTGCAGGAAAAAAAAGATCTCAAATGCAAATGATCACAGAGACATTGCAAATACTGTATCATTTTCATATGCTGAAGTTCGCCAGTGAATGCTGAAGATGCCTGCCTTTATATGTTGATGTACATTGACTGCTATTACAAACCCTTTTTAGTGGTAATCAGGGGTGTAGTGTAGATTAAATAAGCTAAACATTTATTTAAAAGATAAAACTCAATCACAATAAACAAATAAAGGGTATATGTGGCCTCACACAAATCTTTTTTTTTGCAAATGGATGCACTTTTGTTTCAAAACCTCAAAGTCTTATACACTCTTAAGCGGCTGAAACAGGACAGTGAGACAAGCTGATTCTGCACCAAACCATTCAATATACAGGGGAGGGGTGTTATGCATAGGATTAATAATAATAATGTCTAGATGAAATGTCTTCACCTAGACAATGTGGGGAAGCTTAAAAAAAAGCCAACAAGATGCTCGGATATATTGTGAAAAGTGTTGAATTTCAATCAAGGGAAGTAATGTTAAAACTTTACAATGCATTAGTAAGACCTCATCTAGAATATTGTGTTCAGTTCTGGTCACCTCGTTACAAAAAGGATATTGCTGCTCTAGAAAGAGTGCAAAGAAGAGCAACCAGAATTATCCCAGGTTTAAAAGGCATGTCGTATGCAGACAGGCTAAAAGAATTGAATCTATGATCTGATCTGATTCAAACATTCAAAATCCTAAAAGGTATAGACAATGTCGACCCAGGGGACTTCTTTGACCTGAAAAAAGAAACAAGGACCAGGGGTCACAAATGGAGATTAGATAAAGGGGCATTCAGAACAGAAAATAGGAGGCACTTTTTTACACAGAGAATTGTGAGGGTCTGGAACCAACTCCCCAGTAATGTTGTTGAAGCTGACACCCTTGGATCCTTCAAGAAGCTGCTTGATGAGATTCTGGGATCAATAAGCTACTAACAACCAAACGAACAAGATGGGCCGAATGGCCTCCTCTCGTTTGTAAACTTTCTTATGTTCTTAATAATAACTAGACGTTGCAGGCAACTTTACGGCTTTAAGCATTTACAGCACAACAAAGTATGGTTTCAGACTTATGAAAATGGACATCATATGAACATTTTGATAATTGGAAACATAATTTTAGAGTATGCTTACTATCAGTAGCTTACAACTATTCAAACAGAGTAAATGCATTAAGAAAATGTCTTATTTATAACAATTAATGTACATTAGTATTTGACTTTATACACCAAGTTTCACATCTATGCAATAAGCGGTTTCAGAGAAGAAGATCTTTGAATATCGTCAAAAACGCATGGAGAATCCAATATGGCAGCCATACCATGTGACATGTTGTGGCAAAGTGGGTAAGTGAGTGCAATAGAAGGCAATACAGCAGTGCAGAAGAAAAAGACAGACAACGATATTCAGGTGCAAGGGTGTTTATTTATTTAACAATGTCCAGAGCCTGATGGCAAACACCTGTAAATAATAATGCTGTAAAGTGATATCACTTCAGTTATAATCCCCGACTTTGACCCACAACCAAAAGTCCTGTTCTTTTACACCAACATGAAACACAAAACACATACACAGATACTACAGTCAGTGAATTAGTGCTTGTGGTGCAAAGACAGTTCCCCCGTGAAACAAAGTGAAGTGCTGGTGTCCGGGTTTGATGCTGACCTTCGGCTGTAGCTCCGGATCGTGTTAGTAGTCTTTATAACAAACAAACAGTTTTTACTAGACAAACAAAACAAACACAACACTCATGTTTCTCGTATCACAGAGTCTCCTTCTAGGTTATTCTAACCATTCACAAAGGAACAGATTACTTTCACAATGACCCCCATTTATACCCTCCCTCATGACCCCTTGGTTAACGAGAGCATCCGCTCCTCCAATCCACGAATGCCACGCCATTTCCTGTCCGGGTCATTGAGTTCGGGTACCGTAGCTCCGCCCCTTTTCTAGATGGCCGACTTCCACCTAACCCAGGAAATAAATTGTCATGCCATTTAGTCCAGGGTACTCTGTTCCTTTTACACAGTACCGTCACAGTTCGGGAGGGATATCTAACATCAAGAATCATTCGATCTCTGACGATCTCTGTCACACATGTCCATATCATTTTCACTCAGGTTCATGTCCTCATAGGCTTTTACCCATGTATGAAGTTTTGTGAAATTTTGAGCAACATTTTCGACGCCGGATTTTGTTTGGTCCATGTCGGCCATCTAGGATTGATGAAAACTTAACAAAATTAGAAACATAAATACTCTAATCTAATCACATATATGGCACAAGTTTCACATTATTATATATTTGAAAAAAATGCATATTGAATACAGCTGAAATTTGATTGGCTGGTGGCAGCCATGTTGTTTTATGCTGCAACATGCCAAAAGTAACTGTGATAACGGTGTTTCTAATTTTATGATTCCACAAGTTTCACAACAATTTCTCAAACTGTGTCCGAGAACGAGACATTGGCGGCGGGGGGGGGGGGGGCGGGTGTTCTGTCAGCATTGATCACTCTCTTTCCCAAATAGCATCTTGAATGAAAAAAAACTGTTGGGTCTGCTTTCAACAAGATAGCGTGCTGCACTTTGTCAACATCATTCTTATTCTTAAGATAAATTATATAAAATGTGCAATGCAAGTATTTTTAACACATTAGTTTAAAGCACAAACCGATTCCACTAATACTACTGATAACTTAAATAATGCCTTATTCACCCAGATGGAGCAAAGGATGGGCTGTCAAGAATCCAGTGCATACCATGAATGAATTATATATTTTTTCAAAGAAAACCGGAATTTAAAGAAATTACAAGAATCGAAATAGCGTCAAATTGAAATCCGAACACTCACAGCACAGCCCTACACATAAGCCTACATCTAATTTCAAATCTATGGTACCTTTTCTTTAGAGCATAGATGTATACATCATTTTACCTGTGCATCAGCAATATTAATAGTTTCTTTCGCAAGTAAATCCGTGCTTGCTGTCTCGCTGTCGTGTTAATTTATTCTGTTTTCCACCTGCTGTGCCGAACGTATGATGTAAATAATATTCTATTATTGTAGAAATAATAAATGCACTGTAATCCTGTGATGTCGATATAATCACTGGACAACGACAACTGTCAATCAGAAATGCAATGTCTGGTGGTGTCAAAACGTGGAAGACATAATGGAGCATATAGATCGTGGGGTGGGGGGGGGGGGGGGGGGGGGGGGGGGGGGGGTGGACCACTGTCTGCCCCATAGTAAATGATGTCAATGCTCATGTACCTCAATCCATTACGTCCCCACTGTTGCGTCCGAGTTCACCTCCTCCTCCCCAGCCTCCACCTGCTTTTTGACAGCTATCCTGCCCCCCTGCCCATGGCTTCCCTATGATCAGCCTCTCCAAAGATAATTTATGGACAGGGATACCTCAAAAGGCAAGGCCAAAGCATGTAGTGTAAAATGTGTATCATTTAGTCGTGTTGTCTGTTCCATGTTTTAATGAATAATCTATCGCATACATTTCCTGACTGGATCTGAGGATCGCAACATTTCTAACCGTTATGTTATTATTAGTTTATTTAGCAGACGCCTTTATCCAAAGCGACCTACAGAGACTAGGGTGTGTGAACTATGCATCAGCTGCAGAGTCACTTACAACTACGTCTCACCCGAAAGACGGAGCACAAGGAGGTTAAGTGACTTGCTCAGGGTCACACAATGAGTCAGTGGCTGAGATGGGATTTGAACCGGGGACCTCTTGGTTACAAGCCCTTTTCTTTAACCACTGGACCACACAGCAACATGAATTTCAAGTTCAACCATCTATGCTAGACAAGACTAAAATTGCTAAAGCACTGACTGTATTTGAATGCATGGATGTACTTGGAAGAAATTAAAAGCCTCCAGCATACCATAAAACCGCATCCTTCAATCCAGAACAAAGTGCCCATTACCGGTGAAGGGTTTAGTTAATCATCGAGCAATAACGAAATGCATGGGGCTGTTATAATTGCTGTTTGATGCCCTCTGTCCGTCACAAGTTTAATTTATTGGTTTCTACTTTATGACAGAGCACTCACCTTCGTTGTGTTGGATGACTTCATGCAGACAGGCAGAAACACTCAGAAATATAAGAGCATATAGTGTGTATCCACGTTTATACCATATTAATACATTTCTGTTTAATAGAACATGTTCAACCAGCAATGTTAGTTTGACTGTATAAAACCAAACAAACAGTAAAATAATTGGGGAGGGAGACTGCGTTTGTCTCCAGCCCCAGGTCCACTCTGCAGCAGCTACCTATGGGCTGGCCTGGCTGCCCTTCTGGACAACAGATAAATCCTCCATGGTTCGAACAAGTGGCTATGGGGGGGGGATTCTGCATTTAATTTCCTTAGCTTTTGCTGCTCAACTCCATTTATAGTCAGCATGGAAAATTCAACTGATTAGCATAGGGAAAGAATGCAGTAGATAGGCTTCTTAGATAGTCCTAAAGGCTTTTTTTTTTATTTTATTTTTTTACAGTGTAACATTTTTCCAGAGATTGGATAAGGTATGTCAACCATACAACTGAATATGTATGAATGAGGCTCACTTGTTATTCTTCTTGAGATCTCAGTTTATATTTAGGCTTGCAGTAAAAAAAAGAAAGAAAATAAAGGTATTTGTAACAGTAGGGTTTTTTTCCGTGCAGTACATGTGTGTTTTGTAATTCAAATAAACAGACAGGATTTCTTGTTGAAGTAATATGAAGTGTGGAGTATTCCAGTTATCTGTTCTGGGCTGTCACAGCTTCATCATGCCCTAAACTTTGGGATGTGGATTCACTGATATAAATATAAGTAAGTGTTAAATGTATGTGATTAATTAATGTTCAAAACAGACCACAAAAGTCTTTTGAAATATGCCAAACATATATCTTCTGTGGATGTGTCCCCCTTTTGCCTTAAAAATTGTCCAGCGCTGTTTAAGCCAAATTCATGTGGGAGACATTCAAGAGATAAAACTGGTTGATATAGTGTTAAAACTAATTTATTAAAAATGATTTGATTCTTAGGTTACACAAAAGTGACAAGAGACATCCCAGTAGCTATTTTTACACATGTATGCCAGTGTCGTGAATGCTAACTGCGATTCATGTTTGGAATAAAACAACTCACCCTCTGTATCTCAGTGTTTTCCATTCATTATTAAAAAGCTGTGAAATATTGCGCCTGTTATGGTAAGATAACTTTGGATGTCCCGATGCTATTGTTTTGTTCTTTTCTTTGTCATTATTGGTTTTAACATTGTATATGATGAGGGGTGAAAGAAAATAGGACATGGTTAAAAAAAAAAAAAAAGCGAACCTGTATCAATAAATCAATAAACAGCAGGATTTACATGGACCCTCTGCTATTGAAAGGTTAATTGTAATTCTGCTTAAAGATGTTCTTTTTAAAATGTAAATTTATTTAATGAAGTTCTTTTACTCCAAGAAAAGGAAAACTATTGGCAGAGCAGAATCTGGCAAGGTTTTTTCTTTAGTAAATTTAGTTTTGGTATGTTGAAATGAGGGACATTCATCAATTTGTGTTGATATATATAAACAAAAAAAGGTCATATATACTGTGTGTGTGTATATATATATATATATATATATATATATATATATATATATATATATATATATATATATAAAGCAACAGAGTACTTCAGAAAATACACCTCTGATGATTTAAGAAACAATGGCTGTTTACAACAGAAAAACTTTGGCATACCTTTGTAACAAAATAACATTTCCGATTTACCTGCTTAAGTGGGTTTACAATAAAACTGGAAGTGGCCTGAGGTGGACGTTATTGGGTTTTAATTGAGGTGAAGCTATGCTTACATTTAAAAGTTTAATTAAACACATTTATGGTATAGTATTATAAATATGGTATAGTATTATAAATACAGATTAAACGTATTGTTAATCATGCTCCTTTAACAAGTTGGGGATTTTGGAATGGGACAAGAAAACAGCACAAGCAAGACAGGTGAAAACATTTCCCTTGCGTGTGTTTTAAACTGCACATATAGTAGATATCTTAGATCTTTAAGATTATGGTACTGAAAAAAAAATTATGAACGATACAGCAGTAATACAAGAAACATTACAATATGGATAGGCTGCAGTTTTAATATCTACTGTTTTCTGATTTCTTTAAAGCATTTCCAGTTGATTGCACTATTGCAGAGGTTTTCAACCGGGGGTACTTCTGAGGGTCATAGGGGGTACACAGGACGACCCAGAAATGCACAAATAAAAATGAAAGTAAAAGAAAATAATGATCTTGAATTGATTTTTTAACGGTATTATATATTCTCTGAACCACTATGTATAATTATTTAATCTTTGTTTAGCAGATGAAAAAAAACTCAAATATGAAGGTGAAGCAGGCATCTGCCGATTGTACCGCTGGAGAGCGTTCTGTGCTGCTCATGATCTTTGCTGTTTTTGACTTGTCGTATCAGTGAAGCACAGTGTTTCTGCAGTTTTTAGAAGTATAAATGCTCCGGTAAACATAAAAACACTCATACCTTAACGGTTTTTGTTTTATTTATTACCGCGTCTGCATTTTAGTAAAAGCAATAGCGGTCTTTGAAATGTATACATTTCTTGCTTGCACAGAAAAAAGAAGGAAGAAAAGAGTTACAAAAAGTGCAAAGCAACAGAAAATTATTCAGAGTCCCTTTGGATAATCTTAACGTTGGCTTTAATAATATAAAAAAAAAAAAGTTTATCATTGGTTGTTATAATTTTTTTCTTGAGGTTAATGTTTTTGATACTGTAAACATTTTAAATGTCACACAATTATGCTGAGGTGGGAAGTAAATGGTAATGTGATAAACATTTACAATGCAAACTATTTTGTATTATTAATAATGACTTTGCTGAATAGAAAGCGAATATGACTGTTTCCAAAGAGATTACTTAAATACTGTCTTTTAATTTTGTGCATCCAGACATGAAATTAAGTTGAAGCGTATGAAGAATGAAGCGTACTGTTTGGTATTCTGTCTTAAACCAGCAGTTTGTTAGTCACAGACTGTTGCGAAAAATCATATATTAAATAAACAAGGTGAAAAAAATTTGTTAATCAGATTATTCTGTAATTTATTGCAACTGTGGTACCATTCAGTAGAGCGGAAATTGTAAAGGGGTAGTTCAGCTGAAACGTCCCAACAGAAGGGGTGCAGTTTCAAAAAAAGGTTGAAAACCGCTGCACTATTGGAATAAATTATGCTTCTAAGGTACTTTTAGGAACACTTTATATTAATAAAATAATTAAGATTTTGTAAGATAAAATGTCCACCATCATATAAACTATTATGAAACAATATTTACAGATGCAAATCTAATTTGAATGATGCTTTTAATCTACAGTTTGTTGTGCTTTCTGCTTTAGCATTAGTCAAAGTATACTAAACACATTCCATTATAATTGGATATCTGTTCAAAACAGTAGAAACACTTTTTTTTTTTTTAACTCTATAAAATATTTCTTGATCCTCTATATAATCTTAGACATCTTCTTTTATATGATCTTATTCTGCTAAATTAAAGTGGAAATCTTTATATCAATAAAGAGATTAGATTTTCTCCTGGGGGTTGTACTATGTGTACAGTAGTACACACATATGTTTTAATTTCACTTTTGCTTCACATGGTAGCTCTAGGGGGAAAACCACATATCAGGATCATTTCATCTTGTATCAAAAGCAAAAAGATCCTGATCTTGGAAAAGATCCTGATATGTCAGCAGCTAGGGTTGATTTGAACAACACATGCAAGCTTGAGCAAAGGGCAAAGATACAAGGGATGTTTAAATACAAACCAATACTATTTGCATAAACTATATGGCATCAGAATGGTTAATGGGTAAAACAGTTGACAATGAAGGAAACTCAAACGGTTCATCCGCACCAGAAGCACATTCACAGAACCGAGAGGAACAGCAACTACTAGAAGGGTGTCATGTCAGTGGATAAGTTTCTGGGAGAAACCTTTGTGATTAGAAATAAATAAATAAAACCTGTATGCAACACATCAATCCAACATTTAGACCTGAAGGCATATATCAAAAATCTGAATGTGCATCCCGGTTACAATACGGTAATCAGAAGGCCATAGTAAGAGAACATGCTGTATGTGTTCTGTTTTATTTGGAACATAACGTCTGCAAGTGAAATGCTATTCTATTTAAAATGGAAACCAGAACCATATAGGTTCAATGACATAATGGGTGCTATTGATAATCTGATGCATTGCATTTCAGGCTTAACGTTTTGCTTAATCGGTTACACCTAAGCCTGTAGCTGCAAGGCTATCTTTTTAAGCTCATAGTAAAGCCTGAATGGCTTTCTGCAATATAATAGGAGTTGTAGGGTATGTGTTGCCATGTATTATAATGAGGGAACACAGCGACTAGCACAATTCCAAAAATACAACACCAACAAGTGTTCAATCAAACTTTTAGGGGCGCTATTGAATACATGATTTTTTTTTTTATTCCCTTTTAATATTCTGCCTTAATTGTTTCCAAAGAATGTCTTTAAATGTGTTATGTGAAGCCTCACCTATGGTAATATGCTCCCAGTAAAGTATATGATGATGTATTTGTGCCAATAATCAGATGGATTTTTTAATGAAGTGCAGAAAAAAAAGAAAAATCTGTATTTGTTTTTATTGCAAACAACAAGCAACATTTTTATTATTTTTTTTTTCCTTTAACAAAACCTGGATGTGTACCGAGTGTCAAAACATTAAATGATACAAATAAATTTGTTGGTACCCCTCCACAAAAAACGAAGAATGCACAATTTTCTCTGAAATAACTTGAAACTGACAAAAGTAATTGGCATCCACAATTGTTTATTCCATATTTAATAGAAATCAGACTTTGTTTTTGATTTTTTATTCAACATAATATTGTAAATAAGAAAACAAATGAAAATGGCATGGACAAAAATGACGGGACCGCTAACCTAATATTTTGTTGCACAACCTTTAGAGGCAATCACTGCAATCAAACGTTTTCTGTAGCTCTCAATGAGACTTCTGCACCTGTTAACAGGTAGTTTGGCCCACTCTTCCTGAGCAAACTGCTCCAGCTGTCTCAGGTTTGATGGGTGCCTTCTCCAGACTGCAAGTTTCAGCTCTTTCCATAGATGTTCGATAGGATTCAGATCAGGACTCATAGAAGGCCACTTCAGAATAGTCCAATGTTTTGTTCTTATCCATTCTTGGGTGCTTTTAGCTGTGTGTTTTGGGTCATTATCCTGTTGGAGGACCCATGACCTGCGACTGAGACAGAGCTTTCTGACACTGGGCAGTACATTTCGCTCCAGAATGCCTTGATAGTCACCTTGGAGTTCAGCTTGTATCTCTTTGGCAGTTATCCTTGGTTCTTTTTCTACCATTCGCACTATCCTTCTGTTCAGTCTGGGGTCGATTTTCCTCTTGCGGCCGCGCCCAGGGAGGTTGGCTACAGTTCCATGGACCTTAAACTTCTTAATAATATTTGCAACTGTTGTCACAGGAACATCAAGCTGCTTGGAGATGGTCTTGTAGCCTTTACCTTTACCATGCTTGTCTATTATTTTCTTTCTGATCTCCTCAGACAACTCTCTCCTTTGCTTTCTCTGGTCCATGTTCAGTGTGGTGCACACAATGATACCAAACAGCACAGTGACTACTTTTCTCCATTTAAATAGGCTGAATGACTGATTACAAGATTGGAGACATGTATGATACTAATTAAAGAAACGAATTAGTTTGAAATATCACTATAATCCAATTATTTATTTACCTTTTCTAAGGGGTACCAACAAATGTGTCCAGACCATTTTAGAATATCTTTGTAGAATAAGCAATAATTCATCTCTTTTCACAGCTTCTTTGCTTTATTCTATGACATACCAAAGGCATGCAAGTATACATGATAAAATAGCTTTTAATTTCATCACTTTTCAGGAGGAATGAAGCATTATTTCAATGAGCTGTAAGGGTACCAACAAATTTGAGCACGTCTGTATTTAGTTGCACTGCTTCTTTGTCACAGTGCATTATTTTAGATGATCATTTTGTTTGCCGGTGTTTTACAGGTAGTAGTGTTATTTGTAAGTTATGTAAGAATCAATTGAGAAGATGTTTCAGGTAATGAGCTTATTGAGCTCAGCGTCACTGAAACACAAAGCAGACAATCTGCATTTGTATTACCAAATTATTGAGATCCCTGTACCCTCCTCCTGTCATTCTGTCAAAAGCAGTCTATAGGCTCGTCAATTTGGAGCTTAAAATAGGTTAATTATACTCCATAGCAGTGGCTCGATATGCCTTGATAATTCAAATTGATTTTATATTATTGAGCATGGCAAAGTTATGCTAATCGCTCTTATTCAGGGGATATAACCAATGGTAGGTGCATTTCCAGAGCAGAAGTTACTGCAGTGCCTAGCACTTGAACAGGTATAACAGTTTCTAGCCTACATAGCACAAATCTCTCTCCATTATTCAGATGGAAAATAATGGAATACCCATCTGTTCCTCAGAAAGGAAGGGGCTATACATTTATCAACCTCAGCGTCAGAAAAAAGCGCAGTTGTGAAACAAAATGAAAACCTGAAGTATGAGCTACCTTGAAACAGTTATTAAATGGGCCTAAAGATTTTTCTTTCATCTGCTACGCATGGAGGGCACCCACCGCTGAACATTCAGACTTCTTTAAATATGATACAAACTGTTATGGGTGCTTCAGCTCTCACAACTCACAATGCAAATGTTTTACAAAATGTAGAAAGCAAAGTTACTTTAACAAAATATTTTGTAATCAGAAAATGCATTGAATATAAAAGGCCCTGAGCCCTGTATTTCATCACCTGTTTCTACAGTAGATATTCTACAGTGAGCCTCTGGTATTTAAAGTCTGCATTTCTTATCAATAGCGGAAACATTTTGTTTTCTTAACTTGTCGTTATACTACTGAATTCATCACTCCAGAGAGGTAAAAAGATCCCTGGATCTGATAATCCAATATGCCCGTCACCTCACAATTCAGCCTGGGCCTTCTGTCAGGGGCACCCATTTAACCCCATTGGTTACCCCTGGACTTCTGTAAGGTGGTGCCGGTTTAACCCCCATGATTACCCCTGGGCTTCTGTAAGGAGCACACGTTTAACCCCCATGGGTATCCCTGGGCTTCTGTAAGGGGCATCCATTTAACCCTTATGGTTACCCCTGGGCTTCTGTAAGGGGGTGCCCATTTAACCCACTTGGTGACCCCTCAGCTTCAGTGAGGATTGCCCGTTTAACCCCCTTCCTACCCCCGGCGGTGGCGACGCTGGCAGTGGTGATGCTGGCGGTGGCGCGGGGCACTCCAGCAGTGGCGAGACTTGCAGCGGCGCTGGACACTCTGGCTGTGGCAACGCTGGGCACTGCAGCAGTGGTAACGCAGGCAGCATGCAGTGGTGAATGCGTGAGGCACTCTGACAGTGGTGCTGGCAGCAGTACGGGCGCTGGGCCCTCTGGACATGTAGGTGCAGCTGGCTTTCACTGTGCTCCCCTGAGCAGCAGATGTTGCGGCTGCTGAGGTTGGCCCAGCGGTTGCCCTTCTGACTCTGGAGTGAGGGGAAGCTCCTCCCCGTCCGGCTCTGGAGACAACAGTGGCTCCTCCTCCTTTTGCACTGGAGATGGCAGGATGGCCTCCCCTTCCGGCTCTGGAAAAGGCAGCGCCCCCCTCCTTTTGCACTGGAGATGGCAGAGGCACCTCTTCTTCCGGCTTTGGAGCCGCCAGTGGCCCCTTCCCCTTTTGCATTTGAGACGAAATAGGCTTCCCTTCCAGCTCTGGTGACGGCAGCAGCTTCTACCCCTTTTGCACTGGAGACGACAGAGACACCTCCCTTCTGGCTCAGAAGATGGCAGCGGCTCCCCACTTTTTACACTGGAGATGGCAGCAGCTCCCCACTTTTTACACTAGAGATGGCAACAGCTCCTTCCCTTCCAGCTCTCGAGACGATAACAGACCCTCCCCCTTTGGCTCTGGGAACAGCGGGGCTTCTCTCTATGCTCGCCTCCGGGAACAGCCACCCCTTCCCTTCTTCCTCTTTTGGGCAGGTCATTCGTCTTTCTCAGGCATTTGGACAGCTAGCTCCTGGAGGGGGTAACATACCAGCGAGTGCCCCGACCCCGTAAGCGAGCCACCAACATTGATTCTCGTGGCAGGCAAGGAGTGCGTCTAATGCGCCGTCCCAAATGGCATGGGCTTGTCTCTGGCTTTCCGGCAGGCAGCTGGTTTTGGGCTTTAAGGTGGAGCCACTCGTCCAGGTACTCCACCTCATTCCTCACGTACACCATCACAAAGTGGGAGTCTTCATCTGGGCACTCCTGTTTTTGGTGCCCAAACTCCAGGCAAATCCTGCAAATCGAAGCCCCTTCAGCTTTCCACTGCCTCTGCTCTTGCTCCCACTCCCCCGCAAGCTTGTCCATTTATTATTATTATTTTTATATAAATGCAGTTCTCCTCTGGTGAGGAGAAAAAACGTAATTGGACATTCCAAATTGGGGGAAGATAAATAATAATAATTGGTCACTCTAAATTAAAAAAATAAATAAACAACCACGACACAAGGGCCAAAATAAAAGGTTCAAACAAAAGAACAAAACACTTGTGTGCTAGGCATTAGCCTTCGCTACAATGTTACAAAACAATAAAACAAAAATCATAACACAAACACTCACTCCAAACCTCCTGCAAACAAGGATTTTGGCCATTGCCCAATTAGCATCAATCAACATTAATAACTAAACATTAGGATGCCTCTGAGCACTGTGTGTGACTTCTCAGTTTCTGAAATATTTCTCCATCATCGAATATAAATGACTAAATTCATCTCTGACTAATATCACTGCCACTGGGAAACTTGGGCCATCGAGTACTCATTCTTTTGTCTCAGCTAAAATGTCTCATCAGCTGGTAGTTTAATGTTGGGCTGAATAAGTTAAATAATGAATAAGAGACTAGACAGGGTTGTTTTTATATCCCTTGATTTGTATAATATCCCCATCTACTATTTTCTTCCATAGTTTGCTGTGAACATGCAGACATGCAAGCTTCCTCCCTCCTTCAATCCTTATTATCACTGTCTCTCTGTGAGCTAAACCGGCAACCTCCTGCTACAAAAACAGCAGGTGGTATACGTCACCTACAAGCTACAATATAGCTCAAGGAAAACAAAGTCTGCAAAACTGTTTTTTTTTTAAAAAACAAGAAAGTGTTGTGGGTACTTGGTGACTAGAGTTGAAAACATTCATGGAATACTGTGGTTCCACGAGTTATGATAACCACAAAGGCCACTAAGAAAGTGGATGGGTTGTTTAAAATCTATCTGGTAGCTTAAATCAAGTTACTGTACTCCTGGACTTTGTTAGTAGTAAACATATTGGAGTGGCCAAATGCAAACATGACTGATTTAATGTTGATTTAATTGAATCTATTCAGTCTTGAACAAAGAAGACTACGCCGTGATCTGATTCAAGCATTCAAAATCCTAAAAGGTATTGACAATGTCGACCCAGGGGACTTTTTTGACCTGAAAAAAGAAACAAGGACCAGGGGTCACAAATGGAGATTAGATAAAGGGGCATTCAGAACAGAAAATAGGAGGCACTTTTTAACACAGAGAATTGTGAGGGTCTGGAACCAACTCCCCAGTAATGTTGTTGAAGCTGACACCCTGGGATCCTTCAAGAAGCTGCTTGATGAGATTCTGGGATCAATAAGCTACTAACACCCAAACGAGCAAGATGGGCTGAATGGCCTCCTCTCGTTTGTAAACTTTCTTATGTTCTTATGTTCTTAATGTTGAAGCGTTTTGATACCGCCATAGCATTGAATTTTTTGTTACAACTTTTATCTTTGATAAGCTATTCACACTAACACTAGACAAGGTGTGTTTTCTCTTTTTTCAGAACTGATTATTATTCATTAAAGGTTTGGGTTTACAAAGCCTCAAATTGAATTGTAAAACATCTTTGTCTCAGATGCTGGTGTAGCACTCACACCTTATCCCTGTCAGCTTGTGTAACTAGATCTCAATGTGGTTATGTAGGAAATTACATCTTTAAAAAGAAAAACTTGAAAATGTAATTTACCATCACAGCAAGTTAAAAATGTTTTTTTTTTTCTGTATGTTTTCTCCTTTTGTAACAGCAAAGTGTAATGTTATCCAGGACAACTTACAATTGTTACAAAATATCACAGTACAAAGTATCACATTAAAAAATATCACGTTAGACGTTATCACATTATAAAATACCACATTACAGAATATCATAATACAGATAAGAGCAGTTATGAAAGTACAATAAAATCAATTCAAGAGCAGAATAAAGAATACAGTAAATTATAAGAGTGAGTTTGACTAAGAGCAGTTAAAACTTATAGTAAATATTTGCTTATATGAGTAAAATCCAGTAAGAACACGTAGTATGATAAGTATGATAAATGGATGAGAATGATTTCAAATAAGAGCGATTACAAAAAACATGAATATGGTTACATATCAGAGTAAAATCAAATACAAAATACAGTAAGTAGTTATAGCTAGGAGCAGTAGTTGAATACAGGAAGGTATGGAGCATTTCAGTGCAAGTATAGGAGGCTGTGTGGTCCATAGGAGGCTGTGTGATCCATAGGAGGCTGTGTGATCCAGTGGTTAAAGAAAAGGGCTTGTAACCAGGAGGTACCCGTTCAAATCCTGGCTCAGCCACTGACTCATTGTGTGATCCTGAGCAAGTCACTTAACCTCCTTGTGCTCCGTCTTTTGGGTGAGACGTTGTTGTAAGTGACTGTGCAGCTGATGCAGAGTTCACACACCCTAGTCTCTGTAAGTCGCCTTGGATAAAGGTGTCTGCTAAATAAACACGTAATAATAATAAAGTACAAGCTGATGCAAGTACTGGTACAATTGGGTGCCATGTAGTCCAGTATAGTCGAGAGTTGTGATGTTTACAGATGCTGTCTGAACAGGTCTTGCCGGAAGGTGGTCAGGGGTAGGGCGAAAGGGGGTGTAGAGAGAAATGCTAGCCTGGAGATAGGAGGGAGCAGAAAGGTCAAGACAGCGATAGGTGAGTATCAAGAGTTTGTAATTGGATGTGAGCAGCGATAGGGAGCCAGTGCAGAGAGTGGAGCAGCGGTGTAGCATGGGAGGAACGAGGAAGGAAAAAGACAAGGTGAGCAACTAACAAGTAGTTAACACTGAGGTACTTTTCAAATAGCTCAGGGCAATGGGTATAACGTAACAAGAGCAATGGTTAATCCTTAATCAGAATACATTGCATTCATTTACATCTGTCAACAACCTAAAAACACACATACACACAACATTCATTAACATATAAAGTAATAGACACACACACACACCAGATTTGTCAGCCGCACAAAGGGCAGAACGTGTGGTTTTCACTAACTCTACTACGCAGAATAAATGAATATTTTTTACTCCAGTCACTGTTAAACGACCACTTTCTTTTTTTGTTGCACCTATTTCAGAACCTTCAGTCGCTAGGAATGCTGTACGAAAATGGCGGGTGTAGCTAACTCCAGTCCTTCACGTTCCATTGGCTCCCATATTTTACACATCAAATCGTACTGCAGCAGCAGTGAGGAAACAATACGTTTCTCCAGTATGACTGGGTATGGCACATGTTAATGAACTGAGATCTGGTCATGTGAACACAATCCCTGCCAGACAAAAAAAAATTTAAATTAAAATTTTAAAAAAACAGTACAGGCGCAAGAGCCAACGCCCTAGAGCTGTGAAGAATTTCCAAGGATAAATATCGGGACTTTCTATGCATCGGGACCTGGACATTTGCTAGGAAATTTGGACTGTCCCGACCATATAGGGACTGTTGGCATGTATGGCACACTGATGGTACCTACGGTAAAATATTCATTTAATTCCCAATTCCCAGTGTTCCAACAACAGCCTAGACCAGCTTCATGAGTGTCAAACCATATTTTATGAATAAAACCAGCCGCCATTCATTCAATCTTTGTGAATCTAAGCACCTTCTCCAAAAGTGTATTTCCCCAAGTATCTGACAGCTTGCTAAAAGACTAATCCAGGCAAGATCAGTCTTATAAAACAGCAGCAATAAGCAATGTATATTCTCTTGGTAAGTCTGTACACATGTAAGTAAGATCCACAAAGCATAAGGTTAGGTATGGAAACAGACAATTCTTTGGGAATTAGCATCCACATGAATATTTATTAGGGTGTGTGATGGGGTACCTCCCGCCCCTGGGTTTATTTTGTAAAGTTAGGGGAGTTAATTTATATTGGTATATGAGCATGGGGATGTGAGTTTGTGTGTGTGTGGAATAGTGGTGACAGGGAGGCAGTTAAAATCCTCCCTGTAAAAACATGCAGGAATGTGGCTGGAGCCGTGAATTGAATAAGTGATTAAATGATTAGTTAAGGCTCCAGCCACAGGTGTATAAATAGGGTGATCACAGGTGAGAAAGGGCTTGGTGTGTTCAGAGGCAGAACGTAAAAGTAAAACTAAATATAAACAATTGCTACGCATGCTGGTTATAAACCAGCACGATACTTGTTCGTGATCTGTTTGTTTTGGCCATCGTGCCTTTTGTTTTGTATCAGTGTTTGTGTTTTTGTTCCAACCTTTTTATTTAATAAAGAAACAAGCACGTTTGAGTCTTGCACCACAGTATTTGCCTGTTATGGTTTAATTTCTGGTCTCACGTCATCCACCCAAGCTATCCTGCCACAGGGTGTTAAATGTTCTATTAATTATATCTAGGGCTTCTAATTTTCGGTTTTAACCGATAAAAACCAATAAAACACCCTGATACAAAAAAATTGAAATTGGTGTATAGCCAATAAACAACGGAAAAACACTGGAAATGTTGCTCAATTCATGTTGACTTGACTCCTTTCCCTGTGAAAAAATTAAATAAAATACCTACAGTTGGGCAATGTCCCTCCTTCCTGGCTTGTATCTCGCATTGATTCGTTCTGAATACTTTAAACCCACCCCAGCTGATGAGTGGCAGCAAATTCCTACATTTCTATTGGAGGATTGTAACATGCTTGCGAGATTAAAAACAAGATTACAAGAAACAGGACAGTTCAATAGGGAGTATTTACACGCTCGTCATATTTAAAACAGAATTGTAAATTGTGGCAAAATGTAAAAAAAAAAAAAAAAGCCGAAACATACAAAACCCCCAGAAGAATGTAAATATTTAGTTGTGGAAGACAGCAAAGGAAAGAAGGTACAATTGAAGTGTGCAAGCACTGTTAAGTTACTATACATATTGTGACAGAAAAAAACTAAAGTAACCAAAAACAATAGTTTCATACAGTATATAAAAAGCAAAAGCCCCCAAAAAATTATTTACATATAACTCGAAAATAACTAAAAATAAGCACCGAAAAATGAAATAATTAAAAAAACAAAAAAAACAGAAGCCCTATTTATATGACATGTGTCATATTTGTGAATCATACTGCTATTTTTGGATTAAAACGTGTGACTATCATTGATTGGAAAGCTTTTTACACAACCTGAGCTATTATTATGCACATAACAGTGTCAGCCATTATTAGGTTAAATACCAGATACATATTCAGATAAACAAATCTCCATACACAAAGAAATTATGAAAAACAACATCATCTTTTACACCAGACTGTGTTCTTTGCATAGTTGATCTCTTTAATTTCTATGCATCAGTAACCTATATTTGAACAAATTAAAACAAGAAATACAAAATTTAAAAATTAACTAAAAATCTGTCTTTCATTTGAGACAGCGTGAGATTGAAGGTTTTGAACTCTGCCCCTCAATCTATTACAAATAATAGAGTTTCTATAGCAACACAACCCTAAAACCCAATTCCAGCTTTAGTTCAATAACGTGGACACCCCTATTGTGCTGACACAAACTGCAGTAATATGAGTCAGAGTTTATGCAGTAGCAGCAAGGTCTGACTATAACGTGCAATAAATTAAATTAATGGGCTCTATTCACACAGCTTTAAATCATGAGTTATATAAAAAAAAAATGTAAAGGCTGTTGTATGAATTATATTTTTTTTTAAAAATCCAGTGTAGGACAATTTCAGGAATGAAGAAACTTTGTACAAGTCTATTTTTTAGGTATTTTAAGGGAGTCCTAAAAAGGGGGGAGAGACTTATACACCGGTACAAACCCCAATCAGAGAAATTCCAATGGGATGTGCCGAGTAACAAGTTCAACGAATATCTGTATCAATTGTGATCATTTTTCCAGGCACGACTAATAAGCAAGTAGTTAATTCTCATATAACCAGTTAAACTTAGTGTGGAATGGCCCTCCAAGACCATGTAGGAGAATGAACATGAATATCAGTAATGACTCCTCTACACTCCTGTTTACAATGTAAAAACATTGTTAGCAAGAATCTCTTTGACACCCTGTAAAAACAGATTAAACATTGTTTTGCAATTGACATGGCCAAAGTCAGAGTCAGCCAGTACCAAAACCATATCCTTCTTTGGCTGAAGTGCAAGTATTTATTGTGCGCTCAGACTGTCCTGCAAGCACTGGTGTCCACCAATATCTTGTAATGCTAATGTAATGTGTGTGCGTGCTGAGCGTAGGTGTATTTTGCAGCTTGGTAGCATATTTGTCAATCTGTTGCGTGTGCTCTGAGCATCTGTGGCTACTGTATTTGCTTTTTTTTTTTTTTTTTTTTTTTAAAAGGTCAACAATTGAAGTGTAATAATCCTTAACCCTTTCAGGACCAAGCATTTTTCAGTGGGATGCTCCCCCAGGACCAGGGTTTTTTTTTTCAACACAATATATATATATATAGAGAGAGAGAGAGAGAGAGAGAGAGAGAGAGAGAGAGAGAGAGAGAGAGAGAGAGAGAGAGAGGGGTTTGTTTTTTTAAAGTTAAGTATTTTTAATTATGTATTCTGCTTAGAGATACATAATTAAAAATACTTAACTTTATATCTTTAGAGATATAAAAATGTGTTATTCTATGACCCGAGGGACCTTACAATACTTCCTGAAAGTTTTGTTGAAAATTATTGATGTTTGGGCAAATTACAAGACATTGTTTCACCTGAGTGATTGCAATGACATAATACATGTTTATTCTCAGGGTCTTTATAAGCAATAATGGACACTACTCTCGATATATTTTCTCAAAATAAATATTTATAAATAAAATAATAGTTATTCATTCCATTATTATCAGTAATAAGGAAAAAAAAACTTAGCTGATACATTTAGTTCATGAAATAGTATATGCTTATATCCACATGTTTCTTGATATTTATAAATGTTGTAAAAACATATACAGTGCTCCCTCACTATAAGGCTCTTGATTATAACGCGCCTCGGATGTAATGCTCCTACAGCATGTCCCCCAATTCCCTATACTAGTGATTCATGCAATATTTGTTCAAACTGTAAACAGTCTAACTTCAGTTTCTGTCTCTCCCTTTTGGTACAGTATCTGAAGAAAATCTGCGCTGGCACTTTATAACACAGACATCTTATTCAGCATTCGTTTTATAACTAAATAAATATTAGGCATATTACGTGGTTATCTTTCTTTATGTATTTACTGCAAAGTATGGTAGCCCTGTAAGTCCTCAAAACAAAGTGCTTTTTTATTGTGTTTACACGATGGTGCTCCTAGAAGGGTTAAAGCACCTGAGTTTTATTTTTTAATTATTATCCTATAATGTGTGTTCTGTACAATTTCTGTATTCATGTTTCAGTTTACATTATTCTTTACCAGCCTCACTAACTATTTCAGCACAATTGTATTATATTAAAAGCTATTATAATTTGCCCCCTAAAACTTGAATTGTTTACCACAAGTATGAAAAGTATGTGACATGAATTAGGCTGACAAGCATGGCCTTTGTTAGTCTCAAAGACAGGGATTTATTTCAGTTTAAAAGTTTCTGTAAATAAAATCTCCAGCGTTCTGGCTGATCTTTCAGGAATGTTAATTACACATAATCTAGTTTTATGTATTTAAAAATATTTGTTGTAATATAAACTTTTATGCTGTAATGTTTTAGAAATGAAAATCTACAATATTTGCTGGAGCTGTAGTGGATTTGTATGGTACTTTATAGAAGGGTATATTTTAAAGGCAGCATTTTTTTCTTCTCTAAAACTGGAAAATAGTGGAAATTACTTTGAAATTGTTTATTGCAGGTTTGATAAATTACTATCTGATTCATATCAGAGTTTTATTATGCTCCCTCAATGGAATTTCTCAAATAAATAATGTGAACAAAAACATGAAGTGCCAATATCGGGAAAAAAAAAAATATTGCTTTTAAAAGTGCTTGCATTCAGAAGTAAAAAGCCATGTATTAGAAATTGATACAGTGTTAAGCAGAAAGAAAAAGAAAAAAGAGACTAAAGAAATGGTGGGCAAGGTTTGATGTTCTCTGTGCAAGTGGCATTTCCTTAAAAACTTTACTTTGGGCGCTGAAGACACAGGATGACATTTGTTTCTAAATGCAGAACAGCTTGTGCTTCTATTACACTATGTAACACAATTTTTGTTCCTGGGTAGTAAGTGTTATTTCCTAATTGCTTATGCCTCAAAAGTATAGAAAATGGCTATTATTCCCCACAAACTTTGCTTTTGTGACCAGGACAGTGATATTTTGAAATCTACCTATTTCCAATGAGAAAACGGGCGAATTTGTGTCTTTTCGTTCACATAAAGTCAGAAAAAAACAACATATGAATCCAAATTAACATGTATTTATACTAAAGTAATACAAAAATGACTACAAAAGATTTAGAAGTGAGTAGTTTTTCGAGATTTACGATTATACTGTAAATCACTTTCACGAATCAGCCCCCAAATGTAGTCTCTCGTTATACTGTCCTTGGTAGTGGCGTTCAAAGTCCAGTATATCCTGGTGGAAGCGCTCGCCTTGCTCCTCCGAGTACGCTCCCATGTTCTCCTTGAATTTATCAAGATGAGCATCAAGGATATGGACTTTGAGGGACATCCTACAGCCCATTGTGCCATAGTTCTTCACCAGAGTCTCAACCAGCTCCACATAGTTTTCGGCCTTGTGATTGCCCAGGAAGCCCCGAACCACTGCGACAAAGCTGTGCCAAGCCGCTTTCTCCTCACTAGTGAGCTTCTTGGGGAATTCATTGCACTCCAGGATCTTCTTTATCTGTGGTCCGACGAAGACACCGGCTTTGACCTTTGCCTCAGACAGCTTAGAGAAGAAGTCTTGAAGGTACTTGAAGGCTGCCGACTCCTTATCTAGAGCTCTGACAAATTGTTTCATAAGGCCCAATTTGATGTGCAGTGGTGGCATCAGCACCTTCCGGGGGTCCACCAGTGGCTCCCACTTGACGTTGTTCCTCCCCACAGAGAACTCGGTCCGCTGTGGCCAGTCCTGCCTGTGGTAGTGCGCCTTGGTGTCCCTGCTGTCCCAAAGGCAAAGATAGCAGGGAAACTTGGTAAAACCGCCTTGGAGACCCATCAGGAATGCCACCATTTTGAAGTCTCAAAATGCGTCTGCCGGATGCTTGCAGCCTCTTGATGCCATCTCAGAAAAATGCAGATATGTATCCACTTAGGCAGCTGGAACTAAACTGAACTGGTGGGCTTAAGGCCCCTGTATTTATACTACTATTTATATTACTGGAAAGTTCTAGAAAGTTCTAGAAGTTACTCCAAGTTTACTCAGCACTGAATCTATCTGTAATGTTCTGGAAAATAGGTACATTTCAAAATATCACTGTCCTGGTCACAAAAGCAAAGTTTGTGGGGAATAATAGCCATTTTCTATACTTTTGAGGCATAAGCAATTAGGAAATAACACTTACTACCCAGGAACAAAAAAAAATAATAATAATTGTTACACAGTGTTATTTGAGGTCAAAAACCCAGGAAGCCAAAGAGAAATGGTCTCAAAATATCCAAGATAGCTTTTACTTTCGTGCAGTTTTGTTAGCTTAGCAGTCAGTGCTCTTTTAGTGTTAATTAGGTAAAAATGTCAACTCCTGTAGTGGGTGAAAAAAAAAATTGAATCTTAACTGAAGATTACGATTTTTACGATTTTTAAAGCAGTACTTCAAGTACTTTAACACTGCTTTTTCCCTTCACTTTTAAAAACCTTTTAGACCATGCTAGGAGTTTTTTTTTTT
The DNA here is from genome assembly GCF_902713425.1 of Acipenser ruthenus. Taxonomy (NCBI): domain Eukaryota; kingdom Metazoa; phylum Chordata; class Actinopteri; order Acipenseriformes; family Acipenseridae; genus Acipenser; species Acipenser ruthenus. Next base: position 112,855,718 of record NC_081189.1, on the reverse strand, counting down.
TTTTTTTACAATGCTTTAAACTGTACACAGTCTCTAAAATACTTAAACCCGAGACCAAGAGGGACACTCAGTCGCAGGGTGATGTAGAAACTCAGGTCACCCAAATTGAACTGTGTGAAAATGCAGAACCCTCACAGTGACCCTCTGCCAGACAATACCTGGGGAGTGTTCGATTTATACTTCAGAATTCTAAGTTACAACACTTTGAACTGCGAATGCTGTTAAAACAAAGAACATTAAATCGTATAGCCTTTTCGTGGTAAACCAACCACACTGACAGTGAATTGCAGACAGACAGAAACATATATATATATGTGGCACTTGTCGCAATGTGTCCCACCCCTGTGTGCATTTCTGTGTTGTATGTTACGTGTGGTGTGTTAATGTTGGTGTATAGAGATGGCTGCACTGGATATAAATGGGTGTGTGTAGCACAAGTTATTTAAAATGTATAATTGTATTTAGGCACAGAAATTGCACTTCACTTCACATGCATTTAAAGTATTTAATATGTGAGCACGGGGTTGCACAGAATTAATTCACGCGCTGGGATTCAAGTGAATAATTAATTGGTAATTGAATCCCAGCACAACAGTATATATAGATGCACGTTTTACTCACTCTGGGTTGTGTGTTCGGTGAGTGGAGAACGGGTGTGGCTGTTTGTTTGTAAGTTCATCCACAGTTTGTTTAGTGTTAATCTGTTTTGTTTGTCTATTTATTTTGGCCTTGAGTGTCGTGTCCTGTGTTTTGTTCAACCTTTTATTTTTGTTTGTTTATTAAACGCACTGAGCGCAGCCATTGCACTTCAGTTTCAACTCCAGTACTGTCTGCCTGTGTACTCCTTTCTGGTCTGATGTCACCACAACAGCCTGCTTGTCACAATACTGTATTACTGTGTTACATCATGTATTTTCTTGGTTTAACTGTTACTATTATAAACACTGATGTACCATGGTTAACAATTATCAGACCGCACTTCATCAAAGCTTAACCATCATCAGGTCATACCATACAGAACATGGTCCTCATAACCAGTCAGTTTGTCTACTATTCGTACATCCAGTGGCATCTGGTCATTAAGGGCAGAAAGGGCTGAGCACCTCCAGGGACAGATTACTCCAATGTGTTAACTTGCAGGGCTTATATTCATGGTTAGTTTATCTTGTCATCAATTCATTTAATGTCAGTCTATCGAAAAGGGAGAAGAGCAATGGCTGAGAAAAAAGTCCAGCCATGGGAAGCTGGTGAAACACAGGCACTTGTGACTCTATGGGCAGATTCAGTACAGCTCTTGTGTCTTCAGAATGTTTCACATTCAGTAAATTTCTTCACCTCTTTTCATATTAAGCGCGTTGTTGGTTTTCATTTTCATTCAGTAACAAGTGAAAAATAAAAAGAAACAAAAAGAGAACCACGACCTCAGGATCCATTTTCAAAACAAATTCAAAACAAATCCACCATGCGTCTGTGTCGTCGCATTTGAAGTCATGTCCCAGACGGTGCTGCTTGAACAGTGTCAAAAGACCCGAGCTGTGCTGGGTGGGCTTGACAAGGCTCCGGCACGGCTCGGCTCGGCTCAGCTCGGATTGAATTCGGATTATGAATTCTGCCTTCAGTCAGTCTAGCTGTACTCATATCATATTTTCTTGCCAATAATAAAGTGCATGTAAATGCTTTTAGTATAATGGTACTGAAATGAAGTTTACAGACAGACACAGGTTGCAGCTTGGCACTATTGTACAGAGGTAATCAATACAGATTTTTTTTTTTTTTTTTTTTTTTTTTTTTTATGAAAGTAAACCAATTTGTTTTCCCAAGTGTAACATTTCTAATACATGGCAGTTAAAAGGCATTAGGGACTCGGATTATTTTGAGGCCTTCAAAACTAACATATAAGTTTGTTGTTGTTGTTGTTGTGCCTTAGATGATCCAACATCTGCAAATTATTTCCATTAAACCTAGTTGAAATTCCTTATTCAATATTTTCAAATTAAAATGCACACATATTTCTTTACCACAGAGTATTGGTTCAGTTCTGCTTATGTGTGGTCCATGTAACTCACATGGGAGCAATAACACACATGGCACAGCCTGAGCTTTTAAAATGCTGCAATACTATTTTTGAGGGTTGGTGAAATATATGCATAGGCAAAAAACAAAAGGATTGAAAATGTTGAAAAAGTACAATAAAAAAAAAATATATGTGTGTGCATGTAAGTAATAAAGCACGACAGGATGTGTGATATACTCTAAAAAGAAAAAGAAAACAAAACCAGAAAGATAGACCTGAGGGTAATCTGCTAGCTTTAGACAACTCAATAGAACCCCTGATTTCTGAGCCTAATAAACCCTTAACAATTAACACCTTCATGCACACCAGGTGCAATGCAATTCTCAATTACTCAATTACTGCCTAATCTTTCAGAACCGTGAAACAAACATATTTCCTTTTTTATTCAGACTAATTACACATCTTTAACGACACAAGTAAGAAGACACATTACCTAAAATGATTAGGAAAATACATAAACATAGAAAAATACAGCTTATTCAGACATAAACTTTTCCACAGTACAAAATGCAGAACGGATACCCGCAGATATCTCATCATTCAAATTCAGTTACTGCTATCAACTCTCAGTTGCTTGCTGGGCTGTTTGGCATTACATAAAACCTGGGGCTCCACTATAAACAGAGACCATTAAAAAAAAAAAAAAAAAAAAAAAAAACATCGATTAAGAGTAATCAATCTTTATTTTTGTCTTTACTAACATTTAAGAAAACACATTTTATAGACTTGCTGGCTTCAATGGCAACTTGAGTGTGTTTAAGCCAGGGAATAATACATCATTTAAAAAAAAGTATAGACACCATCACAGATGGAAATACAAACACCCCCACAGAAGCTCAACCACCACATTTTATAAAGCGTTGAAGCGTTGAAACTTTACCAAAATAATTAAAATACAAATGTACATAAAGTTAAAGCATTCTGCTGGTATTTGTTTTATTTTCATGCATTTATTCATTGGGGTGGTGGGTTATAAACTCAGGTAGCAAGTCAATGACAAGTGAGGAGGTTGTGTGGGCTTTAACAGAAACCATGTCAAGGGCAAGGATGTGATAATTGAGAAGGTCATTGGTGCAAGGACTGTGATTGATTTTTTAAATCATAATAATAATAATAATAATAATAATAATAATAATAATACATTTTATTTTGCGGACGCCTTTCAGGACACTCAAGGACATCTTACATTAAAAGTAGGCCTACATAAAATCAAGTGAAACCATAAAGTCATAAAATCAAGTGCATCAATCAACAGTGCAATTTAAAATCTAAAAATCTAAAATCAAAAGACCAGACAAAACAGGACAGATAAAAAGAGGAGGGAGGGGTTGGATAGAGGATACATACCCGGTTTAGGGTAAGGATTTAGGTTGGAAGGGCACATAGGGATACATAGGGATGCTGGGAAGGCACAGAAGGGGGGGTAGGATAGAGTTTAACATAAACCATAGACTAAAGGTCATAGGCTTCCTGGAAGAGGTGTGTTTTCAGTAGGTTTTTGAATGAGATGACTGTGTCTGCATGTTGTATGTGTAGGGGAAGTGCATTCCAGAGCCTGGGTGCCGAGCAGCTAAACATGCCCTGCACATTCTTAAAAAATCAATCACAATCCTTGCACCAATTACCATCTCAATTATCTCATCCTTGACCTTGACATGGTTTCTGTTAAAGCCCACACAACCTCCTCACTTGTCATTGACTTGATACCTGAGTTTATAACCCACCACCCCATCTCACAGGGTGTCAGCACATTCACAATCTTAAGCATATCCTTGGTGGTGACTTTAGACAAGACCAACATTTGTTGCTATCTGCAACAGTTTAAAGGAAACAGCTTGAATTTTATAAGGATTTTGTCCAAATGCATCTATTGAGAAGTGGCAAATGGTGTGGACATACCATGTACATCTCTTGACATTTGTGTGTGAGAGTTACAGTAGAACCTCATTCATCCACAACCCGTTCATCAGAGACTTCAATTATCCACGGCTCCCTGACGAGTTTTATATGAAATACAATACCATGCCAATGTAGATTTACCTCCCGCGGTGCACACACACATATAAAGATGCATGCGTCGTTCTAACCTGTGGAGTCGATGCCAAGACAGTAACTCTACAGATGCCAGTATTCATGTCTTGGTATGAACAGCAGAAGGATTCTGTAAAATTAGTTCTCCTGACGCAGATACTTAGTGAAGCCCAACAAACATATTTTGCCTTACTGAAACAAAAGACTATGATGAACTTTGTCAAGGTTCAAATGAACGACTTGCAGCAGTGAATTGTTTAAAAAAGCTGTTACAAAAAAAAAAAAAACACTTCTGTTGGTACGCATTTTGTTGAAATGTAAGAAAAGATAAAATTACACAGCAGGCTTGTTTATTTAGTTTTAAAGTTAAACAACATCAATATAATTGTATTTTTTGTTTGGAATCCTAGCAACACTTAGCTACTATTTTTTTATATTAATGTGTGGAATAAATTAGCGATAGTACCTTGTGATATTTCTAGCTGCTAGCCACACAACTTAGTTTACAGGAAAATTGTGAGCTCTGTTGGGCTGAATAGCTTATTCCCGTCATAAATTGTCTTATGACCTTGTAGCTTTGTAGTATTTATTTTTTATTAGTACTTTTCTTTCTTTTTTTTTGGTAACAGAAAACGCTAGGGAAATGAGGTTGGAGGTGTATTGTATTTTGAAATGATTTTTCTAGGAGTATCACTAACACATAAACTAATTTTAAAACATTCTTCTGTTTTTTTAATATTGTATTGCATACATCTCCAGTAAACGCTCATTTGGTTTATCATGCATTCTCACCCACCCCCAGTCCCTACCCCTCCCCCAAAAGCTTAACTTTGCATTACCCAAAATTAGCAGAACTGTATATGAACTTGTCTGTGATTCAAGTGCTATGCATATAGAAAACTGGTGTCACGGATGGTAAGAATTTATCCGATTTTTTTCATTAAATAATTGCGTACACATTTAAAAAAAAAAAAATTCACCCTAATTTGGAAAATATAATTTAACCAATACTTCTGAAGACCTTTATAAATATCACGTTTTTAGAACGTTGCCACAACGTTGTGTAAAACACAACCAAACCAGAACCTTGCAGCAACGTTGTGTGTTGTTTGAGATACAACATGTACAGAACGTTTCCCTTTCACTTAACTGTAACGTTCCTACAACGTTACACCTAACCAAAAACGTTCTAAGAACGTTGTAGTGACGTTGTGTTTGTCACAACCAAATGGCAACCAAACTACCCCCGGGTAGTCACACACAATGACACGTCATTTATATGCGGATTTCACACATCCGTGGACCTGTATGTCCCCAAGCACATGGATAAACAGAGTTCCACTGTGTATATATATATATATATTGTGACACAGCAGGGAGGGGGTTAAAACCTCTCTGCAGTAAAAACATGTGCGGAATGTTTTCTGTTAATTGTTTTATTGTTAATTATCACCTGCACCTGGCTATGATTGTAAATTAGAGCCAGGTGCAGGGTTTATAAGGAGAGCAGTCAGTCTGCTCTACGCTGCTGAGTAGAAGGAGGCAGGAGAGGTGCTCTGTCTCCGAGTAGCCAGAGAAGAAGTAAGTGCGGTGTGACACCAGTGTGTTTTTGTAAGGACGGGAAAACAGCTTAGCTGTCCCGTGTTAGGAAGGGTGTTCCTGGAAGTTGAGTTAGTGCTCCAAGAGGAGCTAGGTGTTTATTTTGCTTTTGTATTTTGTGTGTTTTGTTTACTTTTGTGTTTATTAAAAATAGCGCACCAGCGCTTAAAAATCCATTTCATTGTTCTGGGTCGTATTTTTAAAGGGGCACGAACCCGATTGAGTTGTGCTTTGTCACATATGGTGGAGAATGCGGGCAGAGTGTGTGGGCACCCCTACGACCCAGAAAATGGATTTTAAAGAATTGATCGCAATGATCAATCGTAACACCGCTGCTCAGAAAGAGCAGACAAAGAAGTGGAGACAGGAGTGGGGGCTACCGGATCCGGAGCCGACAGAGCTAGACCTGCTACTCCAAAAATGGGAGCAAGCAAGAGGTACCCCGCTGACTCCAGCTCCAGAGCCCAGAGGGGAGGAGCCGCCGCTTCCAGAGCCCAGAGGGGAGGAGCCGCCGCTTCCAGAGCCCAGAGGGGAGGAGCCGCCGCTTCCAGAGCCCAGAGGGGAGGAGCCGCCGCTTCCAGAGCCCAGAGGGGAGGAGCCGCCGCTTCCGCAGCCCAGAGGGGAGGAGCCTGCGCTTCCGGAGCCCAGAGGGGAGGAGCCTGCGCTTCCGGAGCCCAGAGGGGAGGAGCCTGCGCTTCCAGAGCCCAGAGGGGAGGAGCCGCCGCTTCCGGAGCCCAGAGGGGAGGAGCCGTCGCTTCCGGAGCCCAGAGGGGAGGAGCCGCCGCTTCTGGAGCCCAGAGGGGAGGAGCCCAGAGGGGAGGAGGTGAAAAGCATACCTCCACCACAGCCCCGACCACCACCCCTACAGTCCAGTTCGGCGCCGCTGCGTCCAGTCCCTCACCCCTTGCTCCTGGACACCCTGCCGGTCTTCCTGGGCCTCCCTGTGCTGGACCTGGAGCCCAGGAGTCTGCAGCACTGGCCACAGCTCTGCCCCTGGTTACCTGCTCCGCTCTCCCCGAGCACCCAGACGTCGCTGGGCTGCTGCCAGACGTCGCTGTTGCTCCCCCTGTTAGCTGCTTCACTCCCCCTGGGTGATCGGACATCACTGCGCCAGTTCCCAGGGGAAGACCTGAGTCCACTGCGGCATCCTCCAGTGCCCCGGCCTACGCTTCGGTCGGCCCTGTTAGCCCGGTGGGGTCCCGTGTCGCCGGTTTGCGGTCCCTTCCTGGCAGCGCCGGAAGGACCGACCCATCCTCAAGCCCGCCCGTGGAAGAGGGCGGCAATGGACATTGCTGGACTTGAGGCTGGGTGGTCTTTTAAGGGTGGAGGGAGGTGGCCGTGGTATGGCCGGTGTCTTGAAAAGACATGGGGGGGGATGTGTGAGACAGCAGGGAGGGGGTTAAAACCTCTCTGCAGTAAAAACATGTGCGGAATGTTTTCTGTTAATTGTTTTATTGTTAATTATCACCTGCACCTGGCTATGATTGTAAATTAGAGCCAGGTGCAGGGTTTATAAGGAGAGCAGTCAGTCTGCTCTACGCTGCTGAGTAGAAGGAGGCAGGAGAGGTGCTCTGTCTCCGAGTAGCCAGAGAAGAAGTAAGTGCGGTGTGACACCAGTGTGTTTTTGTAAGGACGGGAAAACAGCTTAGCTGTCCCGTGTTAGGAAGGGTGTTCCTGGAAGTTGAGTTAGTGCTCCAAGAGGAGCTAGGTGTTTATTTTGCTTTTGTATTTTGTGTGTTTTGTTTACTTTTGTGTTTATTAAAAATAGCGCACCAGCGCTTAAAAATCCATTTCATTGTTCTGGGTCGTATTTTTAAAGGGGCAACGAACCCGAGTGAGTTGTGCTTTGTCACAATATATATATATATATACTTCTTAAAAAAAACATTACTCATGTTTTGGCAGTGTTCTCTATACTGAAGGTTGCTGTAAGTGGGTGAGGTTGGTTATGTAAAAGAATAATCAGATGGTGCCTCAGAAGTACTGAGATGCGTGGTTACTGTTGGGTAGTGAAGAGATGGTGATCCTCATTTGAAGTAACAGAAATTGTCAGCAGAGTAGCATCAAGGGCTAATTTATTTCCTTCAAATTAGACAAATCTTAATGAAGGAAGAAAGGTTCAGTCCATTCTAAAAACAAAACAAAACAAAAATCCCCCTCTGCACTTGACAGCCTTTCCTTTTGTATTGTAATTTTACAAAATGTGCTTTTTTCCTTGTTCTTTTATAGTGCAGCTTTATTGCCAGCCAGTGCTGGGAGAGCAAACTACAATTGATATGCATTTAAATTGTACTTGACATCAGAGATTTTAAAAGCTTTTAGAGTGGATTGTTAAGCAGTGTATATTGTGTTCATATAGTCAATCAAATCATCTGTCTGCATTAACAATCAAACTGCAATATCGAGGCGGAAATGCTCTAAATGAGAATGAGAGCCACACAATACTTTTTGAGATCTCTTTTCATGCAAAGCGCAAGTCTTTAATTTTTCCCCATAAGATGTTTCAATAGAAAATAGGAATTAGTAATCATATTATGTTTCATACGTTAGCTTTGGAGACAGAAATACTTACGATGATAAAGTGAAATAATGTTTGATTGAATAACTTTTAAAAGATGGCAGACTTTTATCTAATTGTATAAAGACAAAAACACTGTGGAGAAAAGCATAATGACAGGCTGAGTCATCAGCTACATTAGTTCAGCTGTATGCTGATTCTGATTACACACTGTGTTGTTTTGAGGTTTTACACTCTGCTTGGGGATCCAGTTTCAGCAAAACATTATGCACTAAACAATAGTGTTGCAGAGGGCTGCACAGCTAAAAAAAAAAAAAAAAGTGAAGATCAGTAACATTGAAAGTTAAAAAGCATTTGCTTTAAAAGTGTCTGATAGAAGTTGTGTATAATGCTGAGTTACATATTCCCCGAGCACTGTTAGCTGTGCTGACACATTCTGTGCAACTGAGAAGTGCCTCATCATTAATCAGCTTAAAGACAGCTTGTTAGTGTAGCATAAAGCTTCTACACAGGACATACAAAAAAGCTTTCTTGAGTTAAAAAAGTAATCATATGTTATGTCTACAGAATTGCTAGAATAGCTTTATATGCTTGGTTATGCAGTTCTTTAGATCAACAGCCACATGCAGAATGCAGTTTTAGTGCTTCCCAGTCCACACAAAAATAGTAAATTAGTGGCACAATTAAGAAGAATATTTTCTTTGGCTGTTAAATATGTGTGCTGCTTTCTTTTGTCGGTCTGTTTTTGCCGACTTTAATGACCATTAAAAAAACATTGGCGTTTGGTCAGTTGCACGTACAGTATTGCTACCTTTTGACTGCATACAGTTTTGCTGGTGCATCAGGTTGTATATTACAGGAGCCCTATCTTTCAAAGGGATTAGGCTACAATTAGTTTCCAGCAAATTACAGAATGTCACTGGCTTTGTAAAGAGAAAGGGATAAGGAGAGCTCCGTCAAGAAGAAATAGAAACATACAGTGGAGCGGTCCCCGAAGGAAAATATAACTTAATGGTGTTATATTATTATTATTATTATTATTATTATTATTATTATTATTATCTATTAGTATGTTGTTTTATTCTGGTTCAGGATCACAATCCAGTGGATGTTTCATAAAACCTTCACTCTCTTTAATTGTCAGGGCAACCTGTGACAGTATCTTTTAAATCTTCTTCTCGATTACAGAACCCTCTGCACATTGTAGGATTCAATCATGCACCTTTGTAAGGATCTTACCCAAGTGTGGTATATATTGCCCAAAGGGGTTTAAGAAGTTCTTTTTTTTTGTGGCAGCACATTTATTTCCAAGGATTTCTCCTCTAATCCTGCTTAAGAAGCACTGTTATAACCTCTGCCGCTAAAGATGTATATTGCAGTAAAGTAGACTGATTTTTTTTCCCCTATGGATATGAAATGTCACAGTTATCACACTGATAAGATCCACTTTGTATATCGTTTTCCTTTTCAGTCAACACACATTAAAGCGCAAATGTGGCCTAACTTTTATTAGGAAAGGTATTTGCAACATAATTACACAATATTCACTGTAGTTACATAATACACGTGAGCGGGTATTTCATTAAAAGTATAAAGATACCTCTCTGTGTTTCATTAATGTTCTTTGAGATTGAAATATTGTGTTGAAACAGTAACACAATACCCCCCGCTAGCCCCCAAACTATCCAAAAAGACAGAAAATCATATGCTGTCCCTAGCATACCAGCACTCTCCCAAATTCCCATTGACAATGATGGGGCACACTGGACTGCCACCCTTCAATGTACACTTAATATCTGATTCTTGGAAAAGGAGCAAGGGCTGCGTGGAGTAACAGCCTCTGGAATTGAAATGGGAGATAAGTGCTAGTGACTTTAGAAAGAGGACACAGTTTCCCCTTGGCTAGGGGAAAGCCGTCCTTGCGGAAGGGAGACCGAACTGGTCAGCCTCCAAGCTGGGAAGCAAACGATACTTCCCCCAAGGGGAACCTAGAGTGGGTAGAGAACAGGAAAACGGAGAACCTTCCCGGCAGAGGACGAGGCCAGCACAACTGGGCCTGTAAGGTTGGGAAGTGAGCACTTGCCCCCAGAGGGGGACAGTTGCAGGGTTGGAGCAACATAGTAAAAGAGTAGGGGAATGATATTGTTGGCGGGAGATAACAGGAGGAGCCATGTAAAATGTGTTTAAAAATGCATATTGAACTGTTCCCTGTACAGATGATGAATGTCAGTCAGGCAAGCTACTTCTTTTAATATATACAGAAATGAACAATAGGGCTTCTGTACGGCATATAAGATGTCTTTCATTTCACTAGTGCTATGGCACTGATGTGAGAGTGCCAGTAGTTATTTTATAAAAGTATTTATTTTCTTTTTTTTCCCCTTTGATGTTGGAATGTTTAACTACATTTCCTTGTATTTCTATCCAAACAACATACTAATGCACAGCGCAGGCCTATTTTTCCAGGGTCAGATTTTCAAAGGACAACACAATAGAAAGTCATATGGAACAGAGACGCCTGTTGATGCCAAATACAGTACCTACACCTGCCATGACACTTGTTCACCTACCATTGTCAATACATATGCTGCAAGTACAGCAGAAACTGTCCTAATATGCATACAGGTCTTTAATCTTGAGGAGGTCAGTTTTACAAAGAATCTTTCTTCTTTCTTTTCTTTCTTTTTTGTTCTCATTGAATAAAATAGCAGGCGCACAATAGCTAATTGTATGTGAATCCGTTCACTGTCTGGCAGTCAAATATGTAGAGGAAAAATGGAAACCAGAAAGTCTTGAATAGGAATGTTAATAATTCACAATATGGTATACAGTGTAAAGCACACAGCATAAATGGTTCTATACCCACAGGCCCACCATATACATGTTTCTGCTTTACTGCACTGGTTTTTTTTTTAAAATTAATATTCATACTTTATGATTACACAGTTCTCCTGATGAAGATGTTTTATTGTACGTACTAGTTCAACTTCCAATATTGTTGGGCTCATTGATCAAAAAGGTTGTTGGTCTATAAACCTGCTTTTAAATAGTTTTTTATTAAAGAAGCATTTAAAAAGCAGAATTAAACCTCTACACATGTTTAATGTTATAATGATGTGTTTCAGTCAGGACAATCTTGCATTAAATAACAACCCTTACAATACAAAATATCATAGATTTCTAAAAACACTGAACCCAACAATGGGTGAAGAAAAATAAATAAAGTAAAAATAGTTGGAGCACAGCATCATCCTTCGGAGCATCCTGGTGCCACCTGCTAAAAAACAAACAGTAAAATAATATATCTATGCAACGTGTTCATCCAGGTGAACAAAAAATATTAGGCAGAGGAGCATCGTATGCCCCCCCCCCCCACCCCCCACCCCCTGGGAGGCTGGGAGTAAGGTGCCGGTGGTTGGGGGACAGTGGTAATTTCGAAAGCATGGCAAGAGTTTGCAAACTAGGTTCATATATCTAGGTTAATGGGAGCTTGCTGGTAATAGGCTTGTAGATTAACCAATGAATGTACCAAGCACTTGTACTATAGATTTCCTGCCTGAAGACCTTGCAAGCTTTATATCACAGTGGCACCAGGCATGCAGCCACAGTCTATTGCCTGCACTACTTTGTAGCGCGTAATGTATTCATGGCCTGATGTTCAGAAACTGGGAAAGCTTGTTTGTACACAGGCTGTTTATCTAGGACTGTGAAGGTATTTACGAACCTTCAAAGTCATTTCCTGGAGCGCTTGCCACTACCTTTTGTGCCTTATTACTCTGCAGAGACATGGTGACAGGTAGAACATTCCCATGAGGCACCTGATGAATCACAGAGCTTGTGCTCTCCTCCTAAAGTCACAAATAAGTACGGTAAAATATCTGATGGGAGCATCTGTGTTCCTCAAAAACAATCTTTCTAGAACACATTTTCCTGATTTGTTCAATGAATTGATGCCAGATTTTCATTGTTTGCGTTTTTAAAACAATGAGTAAATCCCATTATAACAGCATCTGAAACACCAAGGTAACACCGCTTTTTCTTTAAGGAAGACATGTAGTGATATACATGCATTTATTAACACGTGCAGACTGAAAACTTAGAAGGGTGGCAATCTACCCCTTTCAGTCTCTGAATTGTTGAGTGAATATTAAATGTATTGTCTTGTTTTGTATTTGTTCCAAGTTTTGTTTATCCATATTTAAAATTTGATAACAATATTTCCACATCTGATTAAATCTGAATTACAGCCCCCTAAATGCTAGTGTCATGAAAATGACAAAATAAATAATTACACATTGTAATTTTCAAAAAGAAAATTCTTAGAGAAGGCAGCAGAGGTTTAAATCCTTATAAAATGATTCTTACAGTCTTTAACATCAATCTTTTATTTGATAAGTTCAAATTGCCATTGAGTCTTTATTGTGACACTTTGATTTAGCATGGTAGTGTTTACTGTCGGAGGTAGATTGTAAATTAGGTGTTTAATAAAGAAAGGATGTTATCAGACAACAAAGCATGACACAGGGTGGGTTAATTATTATGTGGTCAGGTTCTCTCATGCTAATTAAACACTTGGACTTCTCATTGATGCGGTATATATATATTTCTATTGCAAGCTGGTTGGATCTTGTGATTGCTTGAATCTATGTATCTTCATCCCAGGGCATTTTTTCTTCAAGGTATGCATAGTTAATAGAGTTGACCTTGTGTGTTGTATTGCTTAATAATATATACATGCATACAAGAGAAGGTGGAGAAGGGAAGTAAGCAATTAATACCATTTAATACGAGTTTACATATCACCCTTTCAGGGCAGACACTGTCCCTTGCAATAGATGGATCACAATTAATACCAGAGCTATATTATCACAGCACTGGTCTTTAACATTACAAACTCTCCTCATGTTGGTGTTAGGTAGCTACTGCAGATCTGTATCTAATTGACTAAAAAAGTGACTTATATTTTTAATGTGATACACAAGTGGTAAAGGTATTTATACTTCTGATACTCAATATGAGTTTTCCCTAAATATTTATGTACGCATGCCCGCAAATATTACTGATGCAAACCACCACGAAGTGCGCTGTTTATATTTAAGTCTGTTGTAATAATTATTGTTTTTATTTGTTTATTAGAACACCAAATCATATTTTTCACATTGTGTAATTGTGATAAATTAGCTGGGGCTAACATTGGTGTTCACGTTTGCCTCAAGTAATTTGAATTAAGCACTAAACAAATATGTTTAGCTTACCAGATCATGCAGTTTAAAAGTGTAGTTGTAGTCCATAATATTAAAAAATATTTTTACACATTTAAAAATGTTAACTGTTGCAAGTAGCAGCAGAAACATATATATGGATTACATATTGACACCAGGGGGAATGAAGCCCTACTACAGTGAATAAGGCCAGATGTTGGAAGATGAAAATAAACAAGCTTGTGGAACAGAGATATGCTTATAACATAATTAATTGATGAAAACATTAGCTAGAAAAGCATTGCAGTAATATACTCTCAGGACCATGCGTTACAAGATTCTGTAGTGCAGGCTAAATAGGCAGTGGGAGCAGGTACACATATTTTTTAATCAAAGCCTTATATTAAAATTGCCTGTTTTCCTTGCTAGTCTCCCAGCTCTTTCTGCAACTGTTCCAAGGAAGGCAACATGTAAATTCAAAACTGTTTCCAGTCCGAGGGCAAACAGTTTTGAATTGAGCCAGCTCCATGGAGAGAGATTTAGCTTTAAATAGAAGCTAGTGGAGCAGACACAGGCATTCCATCACAGCCAAGTGAGCTCCTGTGTGGTACTTACAGATTAGCTTGAATCCTTTTCTATGATAATGTCAGCGATTTCCTCCCTTTACAGCTGCTGTGTTTCAGTGTCATTAAGGTATTAAATGACAGGCGGCTGCGTGTCATTGAATCATGCAGCCACGAAAGCTTTCTAAATCTTTGTGCATACGATTTCTTAAATGGGGAAAATGTTCGAGAAACAGACCTGACTTATAACTAAAAAGGATATTTGGTAAAAGAACAAGGCACAATAAAATATGAACAGCTCAAGGCTCTTTTTTTCTATTCTCAGACAGGTTGATGGTGTTGCATGAAAATGTTAATTTATATATGTTGCTTGGTGTAAAATAAATAAATGTTACAGGGTCTTTCAAGTGAAGGTCGTCATGCTTTCATATATTTTTACTTTCAAATTTAAAAATATAGTAACAACCCGGACAATTGCTTTGTTGCAGGACTTGTTGTCTGTTTAGTTTGTCTCGTCTGTCTATGTTACATGTATTGTAAGGGGCACGGGACGGGTCATGTCGTTAGTGAATGGGAAGAAAGTGTGTTGTTGTTTACAGGGGTTGCAGAGCATTTGAGAATTCAACACCGTCTCCCTGAGTTAGGGTTGCCACCTGTCAGGGTTTGAATTGGCATCTGTGCCCGTGTGGCAGGAATTAACAAGCCTGGACGCCCCGATGTCTGGTTTTTAAGTGAAACACATGAGAAACACCAACCTTCCTATAATATTTTCTTTGACATACATTAGTTGCTTAAACGATTTCCACTATCTTATTTAGAAAAAGGAACTGTTTAGTACTGATCTGTACATTCTACGTTGTCCCCAGCATTTGAATAATGCTGAAGACAACGAACACAATCACGTGATGTAAACAATCTAAGTGCGGGCTTGCAGTCACGTGACCCCAGCAAGCTACATACTGGCGGTATTTGTAACCACTGAGCATACTTCTAATACCTTCAGTCACAGGAATTAGAAAGATATAATTTATGATGTGCCAGATACTTGGAATGTGTGACCTCTACTGTGCACCACAGGTGAGCGAGCACACTTTGACGTGATTTGACCAAGATTCTTTTTTCCTTTTAAGAAAACATACTTACCGATACATGTTATTAAAAAAAAATACATTTTCTATAGTTTGTTACAAAATACAGTACAAATATGAATTATATACAGTCGTTATATACTATGTTGTTTGTATATAAATGTTTACCATCTTTCGTGAAATAGACTCACAATTAAAACAACGTATATGACATATTTGGTATAAGAGTACCATAACTTTGTACGAGATAAAAATAATAATAATACATTTTTGTTCTTCGAAAGGTCAGTAACTAGAATCTGAAGATTACCTGTAAAATCAGCTTCAGCGAGTGACAGCTGAACTGTTAAGCTAAGCCAAGGAGACTTCTGTTCAGTTTTCAAGTTGTCTAAAATTACAGGTAGATGGATGCTGCTTGCAATTATTGTTTTTTTAAATATGTTATAAATGATGATGTTTCCGTGATTTCATTTTAGTTCAGTAAAATAATAAATGTAGCATAATGCATTCTGTTAACGATAAAGGCATATTTTATGTAAGGACTGGGAATCACCAACCCGCTTAATTGTGTTAAACTGTATTACAGTATACTGCGGTTTTGATAGACCAAGGCTGACTGAGAAATATGTTCGGGTTTGGTCTGTGGAAAAGGTGGCAGCCCTACCCTGAGTACTGCTTCCTAAACATGAACACATTACAATATACTAAATTAACAGATCAGGCTTATTATGATAGTTTGCAAAATTAGATGAAAACTTTCAATACAATCGGTATAATACATAATCATTATTTACAAAATCTTGTTCATCTTGTTACTTTTTATAAAAGCTGTAACTTTACTGCTATGCTACTTGCAAACTTGAATACTACTTCCTGGTGTAAAAGTTACAGTGCCTGCACTGCAAACTGCATTAGAAGCATGTATTGGGTTCGATTCCCACACAGTGTTTATGTTGCAAACTTTAAACATTTTTTATTTGAAAAAAATTGAGTTGATATGAATGATATGAAGGAGGCTGTGTGGTCCAGTGGTTAAAGAAAAGGGGCTTGCAACATTTCCCACCTCAAATCCCACCTCAGCCACTGACTCATTGTGTGACTCTGAGCAAGTCACTTACCCTCCTTGTGCTCCGTCTTTCGGGTGAGACGTAGTTGTAAGTGACAATGCAGCTGCTGCATAGTTCACACGCCCTAGTCTCTGTAAGTCGCCTTGGATAAAGGCGTCTGCTAAATAAATATTAAATAAACAAATAACAAATAATGACACACTCATTGAACATACTTTTTCACACATAACTTTAACAGGGGACTTTAATACGACAGAATCTCCGCTACAATCCAAAATTCTATTGTCGTAGACTTCTAGGGAAGAGAGCAACAGAAGGACGAGATTATGTAGATGGTGATATAGATATCCTTCTGCCTGGTGTTGATGGGTGAAGTGTAATACTGGCTCCATGGATCAGCCTATTTTGCCTCCCAGGCAGATAAACCACAGTGCGGCCTCCCTAGCGCATCAGTATGACAACCATCTGGACTGAGCTGAGTAGGGTACTTCTCTGGGGTCTTCAAGTGGGCAACTTTCATCCTTGGTATTTTTTCGACTAGCCAACGACACCTTAAGAGGGCTTAACAGTGATTCTGGCGTCCCAGCATCACCCCCCTCTGTCACCCACTCAGCTAAGCCCACCCTACTTACCTTACTTTCCATCAATGTTGCTTTTTTTCTACTGTGCTTGAGGTCCCCAACCAGAATCTTTTCTTCTCAACCAGAGCCAGTTGCTGCTCCTGTCTGCTGCTTCAAATAACTTCTTCACTATGCGTCGCAACTCTTTACCACTGAATCTGATGTCTCTGAGAAACCAGGTTGTGGAGTGTGCCACAAATCCTCGACAACCCACCTCCACTGGGGAAACCTGGACTCTCCATCCTCGCTGTTCCACTTCAGCAGCTAGTTGAGCGTACCAAATTTTCTTCCTTTCATACACTTCATCCACAGCATCCTCCCATGGCTGCGATCTGGAAATTTATTTTCAAACTATCTAGTACATCAGTTCCAATTCCCTCTGTGAGAGTAGGAGGGAGAAGACTAGAGAATGCTTGGTTCACTCTGCTGCAACATTTCTAAACAGTTCTATGTGTTATCTTAAGGTAAACCTTCCAGACAAAGGGAAAGGTTAAATCTTACTTTTTAGCACTGAAAAATGTAGGCATGTTATTTATCCTGGTTCTGTATCCAATGATACAGTGCTTCTAAGTATTTCTGTACCAGATCTCACATAATTCCCTGCTTTTCACTGCAAATTTATGACATGTTTTTAAGGGAATACTGGTCTCTGTGCCGTGGCAGAGAAAATCCCAGAATGGAACTCATAATGTGTTCATTTGTATCATAGATAGAAGAGCTTTTGTTAACTTTCCACTACAAAGAAGACAGACTCATCTTCCGCAAATATATAAAGACCACAGAACTGGTCTGTATCAGAAGCAAGCAACCGATTATCTTTGAGACCTCTTATAAATAGGATCTTCGCTCCATGTTTAAAAGGTGTCAGTTTAGTTAGTATGTATGAGATTTGTGAACAGTAGCCTTTCCCAATTAATGCTTTCAATTATGTCTCCCTTCTCCGCACCACCAGAGTTAAATTATGACTGCTTCAGGTCTGCTGATTTTAGACTTGCTTCTGGTGTGAGCACACCCCAGCAGGGTTTGACTAATGCATGACTGACATTGCCATTCAAAGATATCCACACTACAGTACCATGTGGTGGGTAAAAAAAATAAAACAAAAAAACCTACACACCTTAGATAATGGAAAACTCAACAAAGTATCCTACTGTTATTCTGATCAATTTGTTTTTATGAAACGAGAATGAAAAACAGTCCTTTTTTAAATGTATGTTTTTGTTTTTTAATGGTTTGAATGAAAAAATCTGCATCAGTTCTGTTTGACTACTTGAAACTGTTTCTGGGACTGTCAAAACCCTTATTAACGTTTACCATGGTGTTTTTGCAGTTTTCTCATGATTATACTATACATTTACTAGTTTACCCTGGTTTTACATGTTATTAAATATGCTTTATCGTACCTCTCTGGGTTTTACAATGCTTACCTATGCTTTGCTAGGCTTTTCCTGGAAAACTATGTAGAAAAATAGGTAGAAATATGTAATTTAAAAAAAGGCTCTGCAGTTTACTGTGATACTCTGCCAGGTGTGTTTTTACATTGAAATTAGATTTACCTATACATAATCTTATTTACTGCAGCAATTTTGAATTTAAGTCAAGGCTTTGCAATTAGTGTCACATTTCTGTCTCATATTTCCCATTGACTTTATGGTTGCTTTCACTGCAATTATGACAAGACTGCTCATGTGTATAGTTTCACTTTATATATTTATTTAATAAAAGAAGCGTACATCAACAAATACTATGAGCGCATGCTGATGAGTTTGTATTGTTTATTAAAAACGGTTCCAGACTGCTGTCTCATTTCAGAAAGACATTTTTTTTTTTTTTTTTACTCTGATTGGGAGGAAACAAAATAATATTTACTTGGTAAACAAGTACACTGTTCTACTTGCAAGCTGAAGATGATGTTTTTTTGTCCCAGTTAGGTATATTTGCATGCATATTACAGGACATTTTCTTCCGTACTGTAGCATTTGAACATTCCTGAGGTTTGAATGAACACGTTCTGTGCATAAGGATCCTCATTTTTTGAACTGGGACCCTAACAATGAAATTGTCAAAAATCTGGCTAAGATTCCATGCAAAACAGAGTGTGAGTTTTCAACTTTCAATTTGACTGTTGTACAGTAGTTTATATGTATAACCTGCATTCTGTCAATTCACGTACGGCAAAGTGGAGTCGACAAGTTCGACTTTTATGTCTGAAAAAAACAAAACAAACAAATCTGATCAAAGCTGTCACATCTGATTTCTTTTTTTATTTTTATTTTTTTTATTTTACTTTATTACCTCACACCAAAACGATGGAACATTGGCACATTACCTCAACAAGCCACAGGTCAATAATTAACTACTGCCCTTTTTCTTTGTCCCCTGTGAATACAGTTTATTCTAATTCTTTTGTCCTGAAAAGGTTCTGTCGCTGCCAAGATTTCCATCTGGGATTTAATTGTTGAAATTTGGGGTTTGGTCTTTCAGGGTGCTGACTGCTGAACCCTTTGTTTTGAAGTCCAGAATAATAATTTATATGATTTGCCAACTTTTAGATTCAGGCTATTTTACTGCAGAAACTGGACCATCTCTCAGAACTAGACATGAAATATTGTACACATATCTGAAGAGATTATTAACACACTTTAGACTAGTTTCTCAAAGCTGTTACATAACTCCAAATTCATTATGAGCAAGATTTTATTTATTTTTCTTCAGAGAGGAATTACTCCTTCACAAACCATTTGTACTTTGGTACAACCAGAATAGGGTTTCAACATTCAAAAAGTATTGCTGAATTCATGAGGAAAGCAGTTTCTACCCAGAGGGGAAACAAACAAACAAAAAAAAAAACATTTATAAAATGTATGCATATTAAGAAGTTGTATTTTTTTAATGGTTGATTTCGTTTTTTAAAGATAGCTTGTCACACAATTTGCCTTGCAAATGCTAAAAAAAAAAAAAAACTTTTTTTTTTTACTGGATAAATTACAACCAACAGACTGTCGATGCAATATTCCTTAATCTCATATGCTTCATGTAAAATCTAAGGACTAATACATTCTCTAATTGCTTTTATGAAGAAAAATTATATATATATATATATATATATATATATATATATATATATATTATTAGTTTATTTAGCAGACGCCTTTATCCAAGGCGACTTACAGAGACTCGGGTGTGTGAACTATGCATCAGCTGCAGAGTCACTTACAACTACGTCTCACCCGAAAGACGGAGCACAAGGAGGTTAAGTGACTTGCTCAGGGTCACACAATGAGTCATTGGCTGAGGTGGGATTTGAACCGGGGACCTCCTGATTACAAGCCCTTTTCTTTAACCACTGGACCACACAGCCGCCTCCTTCCTCTCTCTCTCTCTCTCTCTCTCTCTCTCTCTCTCTCTCTCTCTCTCTCTCTCTCTCTCTCTCTCTCTCTCTCTCTCTCTCTCTCTCTCTCTCTCTCTCTCTCTCTCTCTCTCTCTCTCTCTCTCTCTCTCTCTCTCTCTCTCTCTCTCTCTCTCTCTCTCTCGCTCTCGCTCTCGCTCTCGCTCTCGCTCTCGCTCTCGCTCTCGCTCTCGCTCTCTCTCTCTCTCTCGCTCTCTCTCTCTCTCTATATATATATATCACACAAACCAGCAATGAGGCACAGGCCTCAGTTAAAATCATACAAATAATTATTTATTTGGGCTCTTTTACACGTTGCTTTGCTACAAAATACAATGCATTTTATCCGTCGTTGTGTGCATAAGTACCGCTGATATCTACAGCCTCTGTGCTCTTCAAAATCATTTACTGTCGTTGCAGACTACAGCGACACCATACTGGGGTGGGGGGTTCACGGGCAAGTGCCTGGGTGATTTTTAATGGCTGGCTATATATAATCATGAAGGCATTTATGCACAACAAAGCTGTTTCCAAAAAGAGGTGCCGGCCATCAGACACTGTATATCAATGTATCTGCAGAGTTAAAAAAACAGTTGACAAATCAACCATGCATACCCTGCTCGAAGCTGGTCGCACACTCAGAAATCTCTTTGAGACTTGACCGCTAATATTATACATCAAATTCCTCTTACATTTTGTTTAAAAACGTTGTATTATTATTGAAACAAAACAAAAGACAAACAATGCGTTTAAACACATAGTGTGTCTTCATCAGGTGCTGCAGCGATTGTCATAGACATTGATTAAAGATACAAATGACAATTTTCACCTATCGTAGCATTCATTAATTGAAAATGGTTTTAGAATCAATTGTTAATTCATACAATAATTAAACTCAAACACTGATATATTTAGAATACAGCTTTTTATTCTGCTATACGTTACATATCATATTACACAGTTTACTTAAACACAGTTACCCAATACGTATAGCAGAACATACAGCTGCAATATGAAATACCAATATGGATTATCCGATAGCAAGACACTATGAAGCCATAAATCATGGTTCTACCTCAAGTATTAAATTTATAAGACTTGAAAAAGTCTCAGTCTCTAGGAGAGGTGGTAATACAATTAATTTGCTAATGAAGAGTCATTTTGGATTTATACTTTAAAGTCTATGGAACCACATGGGATTATTGAAACATTAGATCTCATCTCTAAAAATGTTAAATGTTTTTTTTTCAAAAATTAGATAATTAATCTTTGTATGCCAACTTGAATCTTTAAGTGGCCGGGGTTGAGAATCACCTTCCAATGCCTTCCAATCTTTTGTATTGAATAACTGTGTTTAAGTTGTACAGTGTAATAGGATCTGTAACGTATAGCAGAATATACGGCTGTATTCTTTAATTCACTGTCAGTTTTCTCCCTTTTTTTCTCCCTCTCGTAATGTGCTGTCATAGTGAAACTTGGTTTATATCACTGACCCGCTGTTATACATGCAGTGCATTTAAACTGCTATAATATAACGGCCTGAGATCTTTACTGATGTACTTCAGATTAACAATGAGAACCTCAATGGCTGCATTCAAGAATACTATAAGGTGATCAATTCTAAGAGCATAGGCGCTTTTAATACATGGCTGTCCCCAACCACCCTTATAATGAAGAAAAAAAATTCCAACATTGCCACCTTTTTTTCTTTTCTTATTTCTTATTTATATATGCATTTATTTATTTACATAGGTTCTTAAGAACAAGAATATTCGATACAACGAACACAAGGGGTATTTTATTTTCTTTCATTAGAAATCAACATTCTACCAGGAGCTTTGATACGATTATTTTGAGCTCAAAGTTGCCCCAGATATCTATTCTTTCTTTAAACAAATTATTATGGGTTTTTTTTTGTTTTGTTCTGTTTTTCCTGAACAAATGAACAGTGGTGTTTTCAAATGCAGTTGGGATAAGACATTTAGGCTTCAAACACTTCTTAAAATTGTACATATATTGCACACTAAAACCAGCCAGGAAGACTGGCAAATATCCCACACTGTGTCAGTATCAATATAGAAGGCAATTTTAAAAAGGGCCATGTTCTTTTCTCTACCCACAGACAGGTTGGAAATGCTGATTGATTCCTCGTGGACTGTCAGACATGCTTGTGTACAATGCAAGGGTGATTTGTTTCACCATCACTCACATTTAGCAAATTGCTGTTAATTGCAAGATTGAAACAGTGAGGCTGCTCTCATCAAAATTGCAGTTTCCTTTTTTCACAAAGTAGGCTTGGTATAAACTGGCTGCTAACAATTGATTCTGTTTATTTATTTGTTTTATATTTGTGTCCCGTATAAATTCTGACAGGAAACTTTCTTCTCTTTTCATTTTTCTGTATTCTGGAAAATGCAATTAAACGGTCTTTTTTAATTCTTTCTTTAGTGTCTGTAAACCATGCTTGCCAAGGGTGTAGTATCGAAACGGACAGTCCCGAGTTTTAAAATAGTTGCACTGAAAACAGCTATCGCTGTAATATTTTCAAATTCTATATGGTAATAAGTTTTTTGTTTCTATAGTGTTTCCTATAGAAACAGGCCAGTGGTTAAAGATAAGGACTTGTAACCAGGAGGTCCCCGGTTCAAATCCCACCTCAACCACTGACTCACTGTGTGACACTGAGCAAGTCACTTAACCTCCTTGTGCTCCGTCTTTCGGGTGAGACGTAATTGTAAGTGACTCTGCAGCTGATGCATAGTTCACACACCCTAGTCTCTGTAAGTCGCCTTGGATAAAGGCGTCTGCTAAATAAACAAATAATAATAATAATAATAATAATAATAATAATAATAATAATAATAATAATAATAATAATAATAAATTTGCACTGGTTTACTGTGTTTTGTTTTTGTGCTTTACATTGCTTTCACTACATGTTATTACACTTTACTGTGCTTTTACTGTGGAGAAACATTTATAAGGGTTGTTAGGAACATCTGTCATATACAGCATAAAGTATTACAATAAACTGGTTTGAAACAGTCAAGCATGTAAAAACTGAAAAAAGGTCTAGGATAAACTGACCTCTATGGTCAAACAGCTACCCTTCCAACCATCCTGTGTGAACTGCCTTTCCCCTTTAACAAATGCTTAAACAATTATTTCTGACCTTACCGGTATTCCTGCTTAGAAGCATCACAGTTATTAATCCATGTTGAATAAAGAGTCACAACATGAGCTTTAAAAGATCAATGAACTTGTTCTGCATCATATTACTATAAAATTGTTTTCATTTGTTCAACCTAGCAACATAATCTGTGTTTAGGACATCACTGGAGAAAGGACAGCTCACTACCCTTTTCTGAGAGAATACATTTGACGAATGGATGGACAAATAGAAAGACAGATGGGTAGTTATAGAAAGACTGATGTATGACATAATGCAGGGGGGGTGGAGGGGGTGGTGATGCTGGGATGCCAGAATCACTGTCGAGCCCTCTTGAGATGTTGTGGACTAGTTGACAAAACACAGAGGACGGAGGGTACCCACTTGAAGACCCCAGAGATGTACCCTATTTGTCTCAATCCAGATGGTTGTCATGCTGATGCGCTGGGGAGACCGCATTGTGGGTTGATCCCCGGAGCCAGCATCGCAGCCGTTGTGTGTGCTGATGCACTGGGGAGGCAAAATAAGCTGATCCCTGGAGCTAACATTACACTTCAGCCATCAACACCAGGCAGAAGGATATCCACATCATCAGATGGAAAGAAACACAAATGGATAGAGATGCAGATGGGTCAAATTAGTTTATTGTAAAGCTACGTCTTAGTTGGTGCTTATCTTGGCGAGAGCCGAGTTCAAATCAGCATTAACATCTACATCTACACTCAATCATAAAACTGTAAGAAACCAAGCCACTGTGTAGACTAACGTTTCAACAACATTTTTTTTTTTTTTTAGTAGATGCAATAGAGAGGAGTGTGAATTGTTTGGATCAGAGTATGTGGAATATCATACTCCCTTTATTGCCAACTATATCTTCTTCATTTCCTCACTCCTATGGTATGATCACAGACGCTAAGAAACATCAACTTTTCTAATTTCTCTCTAAGCTTTCCTGTCTTTCTAGATCTTGATAAATAGAATAGCAGTAGTTTTATGAAAGAAAGCCTCCACTGTAAAGAAAAAACTGTCATGAGAACTTTAAATCTTATAAAGGATATCTGTACTGTATACACAAGTGGAATAAGGATGCCTTGAAAATTAAAGATAAACATGAGAAACAATAATTAGATTGATCTGACCTTCTTTCAAGAATGTTAACATAAATTATAAAATGAGCTGGGAGATATCTGTGTCCTGATTGGCTGATAGGCATTCCAAGCCATTGAATTACTACAGTACAACCAACGGGTAAAAACAAGTCCCAGCAACCAAAACTTATTACAAACAGATATTATTGCGCCGAGCGCTTAAGAACGTTTAAAAAAATAATTTTGAATAGGCTGCGATTTTTTCCCCCAATAAAAACAAAATAATAAGTCAGTTCCTATACATATGGCTGCTGTACATATTAGAAGAATTCTGTTTTTCCGTCTGTGTCACATGGCTCAATTACATCATTATTCTCCTGGAAGGATAGGGGGTATTTTATTCATACAGCTACAGCAAAAAAAGTATTTTTGGTGCGTAAAATTTTTTTGTGTGTGTGTGTTTTTTTTTTTTTATTTCAGATATTTTTAAGTTAGATGAAAACTGTTTACAAAAGTTGATTTGATTTTTTGATAGTTAAAATCAGAAATTACGTCTGCCCACCCAACAGTAATTGGATAACTACCGTAAGCCAGGACTGTGTCTTAGCTCATTCGACACCATCTCACCATCTCGTCACACTCGCACTCTTCCCAACCCACCCACGTCAGGGGAGCTCCACGTCCCACATGACCACCTACAGGAAAAATAGAATAATGTGTCACTTCGAAATAATAACACAATGTCAGACTTCCTCCATGTATATTTTAACTTGTTTGGTGACTTCAATGACCACACATTCCTGGAGGATTTAGACCGTAACAGTTCGGTAACAGAACCAAGTAGTAATTTAAAAAAAGGTCAGGAAAAAAATGAAACTGTGAGTAGTACAAGACAACTCTCTCAGTACTGATGGAATTAATACAATTAAAGCCAATAAAGATGAGCGGAATACTTAAAAAGTAACTGCTTGGGCTGTGTCAGTTTTTAATGATTGGTCAGCACAAACAAAAAATAATATGGACTGGAAAACTGCATCGAAGACTGAAATAAACACAAGAAGTTTCTTTGCTGAAGTGAGAAGATCATCTAGCACGCCGTATTCAGCTGGCAGCTACACAAGCTTGCAAGCTGGCCTGAATCGTTTTTTAAAATTTTCCCACAGTGGGACGATCTATAAACTTAATTTCAGATACCCACTTTAAAACAGCAAACAGCATCTTCATTTCTGTCCTGAAAACCTAGAGGCGACAACAAAAAGACAAGTCACAACATCATCCAACTGAGAAAGACAGGAAGTCCTGGAGTTCCATCCTCTCTGGAGTACTGTCGTCAACTCGTAAACAAAACACAAACAAACTCCCCTACTGCACAATCTGTCCAACTGTGTAACCAGCCATTTAATTTAGAAAACTACATGCCCTTGTAGTCAACTTATTTTAATGAATCAAAATAATGTATATAATTCTGATAATATTCTGATAATGTATATTATTCTGATAATATTCAGATAATTTATTTAATTTATTTGAATGTATTTAATTTATTATTATTATTATTATTATTATTATTTATTTCTTAGCAGACGCCCTTATCCAGGGCGACTTACAATCGTAAGCAAATACATTTCAAGTGTTACAATACAAGTAATACAATAAGAGCAAGAAATACAATAACTTTTGTTCAAGCAAAGTACAAGTGTGACAAACCACAATTCAATAATGCAGCAGATAATAGTGATAGTTACATCAGGATATGATTAAATAGTGATAGTTACATCAGGATATGATTAAATACAAAGTACTACAGGTTAAACACTTGGCAGATTACAGTATTCTGAAGTACAGGATTAAATGCAGTAAAATAGGGGGCAGATATGAGCAAAATAAAGCACATTTACATGAAGGGTGATAGTGTCCCAGGATACAAACAGAGGAGTTCTACAGGTGCTCTTTGAAGAGGTGAGTCTTAAGGAGGCGCCAGAATGTGGTCAGGGACTGGGCAGTCCTGACATCTGTAGGAAGGTCATTCCACCACTGCGGAGCAAGGGTGGAGAAGGAGCGGGCTCTGGAGGCAGGGGAGCGTAGCGGAGGTAGAGCCAGTCTTCTAGTGCAGGCGGAGCGGAGAGGTCGAGTGGGGGTGTAGGGAGAGATGATGGTCTGAAGGTAGCTGGGTGCAGTCTGGTCAAGGCATCTGTAGGCTAGTATAAGAGTCTTGAACTGGATGCGAGTGGTGATCGGGAGCCAGTGGAGCGAGCGGAGTAGTGGAGTAGCGTGGGCGAAGCGAGGCAGACACAAAAACACCTTCTCCTTTAAACTTAATTTTCGTCTTTTCACGACTGCTTGGAAGCAGAGCACGCCTTCTCCTCAGCAGCCCTGAGCAGACTGACTGCTTCTCCTATATACTCTACACCTGGTCCTAATTCACAACTACTATCCAGGTGCAGGGGATAATTAAACAATAAAACAATTAACAAAACTAATTAAACAATAAAACAAACTAACAAAAATGAGCCTGCGCACATGTCTTACACAGGGAGGATTTTAACCCCCTCCCTGCTATGTTACACTTTATTTCTAAAAACAAGTAACCCATTTTATAAGCGCAAGACACTCCATGATGTTGGTTGTGCTAGAATAACCACACTTCCAGGGCCTACAGCCTCGTGCCTTACTACACCCCTGGTTGTGTGGTTATTCAAGCACAACCAACACCCTGTGGTGTCTTACTGCTTACTTAATCAGTACTCTAAAATGCAGCATAGCTACAATAGTTATTCTGATTAGTTATATTTTCTGCAGATTCAAGTAATTTATATAGATAGATAGATAGATAGATAGATAGATAGACAGATACACACACTGAATGGATATGTGCTGTAAATTGTCACACATTAATTAGCTAAAATACAAAACATACAGGACTCAGCCGTAAACAAGGACCTGGTAATTGAATTTTGATAAGGAGCTCAATAAGGTGGTCAGGCTGATTGACTTGAACTTTCCTATTATCTAGGGGCTGTCTGAGAAATCGATTGTGGTTGCAAGATATGTTGTGGTTAATTAACTACAACTGCCCAATTAAAAAAGGATTCCTTACTGGTCCATGGGACTCAAAATCCTCTTTATTGCTAAACATCTACAGCAGAGTACACCAGGGACACGTAACTACTCTTTATTATTGGCTTTTGATAGAAATGTAATCATGGGTACTGCGTGCTAAGAGAGTTGCTGATTTTGATCTGCCAGAGTAGGGTCTTGTAAATCTTCAGTCTTACCTCGTCCTATTGGACATTTGTACTCCCATTTTTAATTGCTGAAGCATGTGTGGTAAAAAATGCTGAAAGAAGAATTGTTCTTCTAGAAAGAAAAAAATAAAATAAATGCATGTTTAAATAATAATATTCCTGTAATGGCGTGCAACAATCAACAGGGGGGCGGTGCGGGGCGGAGGGGGGCGGGGCGGGGCGGGGTGGGGGTGGGGGGGGATCAACAACAACAAAAAATATTACAGCATGAAAAGTCTATTGGTACCTGACCTTTTCAGGTGGTTAATTACATTTTTGTTCAAGCAAATCAAAACTGTGCATGGTCTTGCTCCTACCTGTATTTCAAACTGCTCATTCCACGTGTTGTGCCTAGTTGTGCCCTGCAGTCTCAAGTTTATTGGTGGAGCACAGAGTTAGACTCTCTACCCAGAGGCGTATGCCTTTTCAAACTCTGCTTATAAACTCTGGAATCAGTTCCAGTAGGCACTCAAATGGTGTGTAGTCTATCAAAATCAACTTCTGACTGCTTAGGCACATGTATTTCAATCCTATGGTGTAGGTTTGTCTATTTCTATTGGCATTTCTTGCAGTCGTTTTGTGTTCAATATGTACAGTACCTCACTTCTCGTCAAACAAAAAGCATTTTGAATGTAAAAAATTGTTGTTGTTGTTCTAGTATGTTCTGTGCCTGTCCTGTTCAGAAATGGCCTGTGTATAGCCATGGCTTGATTGATATTATACTTATTTTAAAATAATACTGATCCGGTGGCATGGGTAATTTACTGCATTTTCTGTCTAGCACTGTCATATATCCTATACTATATATTATTTTTTCATTGTATTTATATATATATATATATATATATTTTCAAATGCAGCCTGGGACAGACAGCCCTGTTTTATATTTGTGAGATGAGGTGTCTGTGTTGAACTGAGTATGTCACATACCAAGATAAGTAGTGAATAGATGCCATTTGACAGGAGATACATATTCAACAACCTCTTATCAACTAAAGAGCAGTAGTCTCCAGTGGTTTGGTTGCTTCTCACACCTTCCTTGTCATTGTGGCTGACTCAATATGAAAGCATGAATGTGTACAGACAGAGAGGGGCTTGAGTGTGGTTAGGTTAAAAGGGGAAGTATAGCCAAAGGCTGCAAATATTATTTGGCTGCTTTTAAGAGGGCATGAAAGATGCATCTCTTTGGACTATCAACATGTTTTGAGGGCATGCAATGTGGTTGATGGTGTTGGACCACCTCCAGACACAAACAGCCAATTGACTTTATAGCCCCATTGGTTTGTGACAATAAATAATATCATACATTGGACTCTATGGGACTGGTGGGCACATAGATGTTTTGAGTGTCTTATTTCCATCTGCCCCATGAAAAAGAAAATCACTTCTCATTCCAATATCAAACTGGGTCTGCCTTCAATATGCAGTCTACAATCCAATCTGCTATCACCTTATAAAGGTACTTAATACATTGTTTGTGTAATATCCATTTATAAATTCACCCACTTACCAAACAGCACAGCGAGCTTCAGAACAGAATTACAAGATTAACATTGGGGATCCAATAATCATAAGCGCTTAATCACTCTTCCTTGTGTTACCTGTCATTGTGGTCTCCAAATCATTCTCAAATTAATATATTGAAAAACCAGGTTAATTTGTTCTCCAACATTTGGGTCAACCACTGTGTCAATTTCCATCCAGTCAGTTGCACATTTGGTGAGTGAAACATTAACACAATTCAAAAGATCCAACTCCTTAGTCAGTACAGTATCCTAACGCCTGATCCAATTATAGTGTGATCAAGTGGACTACTAGACATATGAGTGCTATCCTCGGCAATGTATTTCAGTATTTAGGCAGACTGAGGCATATCATGTCATATAGAGTGGTTAGAGTGTAGTCTAATAGACTTCCTAAGATTAATGATTAGCATGCTTGTTTTTCTAATATTGAGATGCGAATACACTACAAAGCACTTCCCTGGGGTTGTGTATAATCTATAAAGGGCGGCAAAGCCTGTAAGACAAAAACATCTGCCAGACAGGTTGAAGTGTGGGAATTTGCTTTGTACTCGTTTTGTACTTTTCAGTGTTGTCATTTATGTGTTTCACCTCAATAGCATTCCTTAGGAAACAAAAAAAAAACATTTGCTTTCTCTTCAGACAAAAAACAATTTGTGTGCCTATAGATTAAAGAGGATGAAATATATTCACAAGACGATTTTCCATTCCTTTGTCTTTACTCGCTCGCTAGTCTACCAAGTAAACACGCTAAAACTTGTCGGCCCCTATTCCTATCGTAAAGTACCTGTGATGTGATGGATCCTCGTATAGAAAGTCCCCTTCAAGAACGCTTCTGTTTGGAAGACTTCTTTTGCTGTTGCTCTGCCAGCTAGCATCACCACTGTTAAAATGATTGAACAGAGATGGTGGCGGCACAGACTAGCCCTGCTGCAATTAGATATTATAATTATAATCGACCCTAGGTCTGATATACACAAGCTGTAGCCCACAGGGTCCATTAAATTGGTTTAATTTAATTCTGAACCAGACTTAAAAACACAATGCTGTAAAAATTGAGCATCTTAAAGGAGCGTCAATACACACTCAAATAACACAAGCATGACAACATTACGTTTACACCACTTTATTTACTAAAGGTCTATCTAAAAACAAATGTAATCCATTTATGAACTTGGCTTGTTAAAAAAAAAAAAATCTGTTAGTTTCTTAAATAAAATAGCAGTGTTTTTTTTTCTTCTTTTTTTAAACAAATTTTTTATAAAAAAAAAAAAAACATAAAATAAAATAATTAAATACCAACGACTGGGGTAGAAAAGATTAACTTAAAACATGCAAACAAATCAAGGGACTCTTACCATCATTATAGGGCTAGTGGATTCAAAATATCTACTATAGGTAATGCACATGTAAAAAAAAAAAAGAAAAATGAATATTGCAGCATTACACTGTCATTTCCCATCAAGTGCAGAGGCAACATCATACTTATTTAATCATTTTAGAAATAGCTGTTTCTTCTCTCCTCCACGTCTGCCGGTTTGTTTTCTCTGATGCTATTTTTTATGATCACTTGGGCCAAGAGCATGCGCATTAGACAGTTTGAAGTCACTTGAATGGCTTGAAGGGTTCTAGGACCAGACATATGCTCGCTACAGTTGCCCATGCAAATGTCAAATAAAATGTCACAGCGAGCAAAAAATAAAGCCACCTCTGCTGAGCGAACTTGTCATGCGAGTAACCATACTGTTTTCTGGGCGAATTTGCTTGTGTGCATAAGTTTTAGCATGTTAAAAAGTTGGATGGAAAAAAGGCTTATGGGGTATATCAGTAATGAAATGACTAAAAAGAAAATACTTGAACAATATAGAAAACTAAGAGATACAGTACATAAAAAAACAAACATACTGACTGGCTGTAAACATCTTGTATATAAAATGCATGTTATGTGTAGTTATTTTCTTATAGAAAGAAGTTATCCTTTTATTCACAAAGCAGGGTTCCATTTGCACAACTGGTTGTTGTTGTTTTTGTAAAAGGAAAACCAACATTCTAATGTTAGAGAACTAGCAAGAAACAACAAAGGAGGATGTGATTTAGGTGGTGAAATTAACCTCTTGAGTGGCTTCCAATTTGAAGCTTTGCAACATTGACATTTTGTAAACCTAGCACTTGGAAGAAATCTTTTATAAATATGCTGCTTAGAATTTAAATATTTCAATAAACATTTTGCTGTTTGTACCCTAAATGACTTGGCATCAATTCAGCCCTATTACACAGCATGCTTGCAATCATAAGGCCCTTTGCTGACCCTTACAGAAACAAGCATTTTGATTGTGTTTCTATATTTCTATTCGGTGTAGTACTGCACTGTGACAGCTGGTTCTAAGTGGGATTACAAGCCACCTTTACAATACAAATATTACTGAGGGCACAACAGCTTTGGGTGTCATCTTAAAGGGATACCAGCTTACTATTCTACATATAGAGTATATGAAATGTGAAAACAAAACACAATATGAAAAAAAAACATTAATGTGATCTGATATTTATGGCAGTAGACAATAACCCTGGCTATCCTTGGAGATAAGCTCAATTGCGGTTTGTAGTCATGGTAAAATATTTAGTTTTTTTTTTTTTTTAAGATATTTATTCCAGGCTGAAAGAGGACAGAGGATGGAGACAAACCGCTGACTTTGCTCCCCCAGTTGTGAGCGTCTTAACCACTATGGAAAAGAGCTGGGCTCATCTGAAATTATGGTTATAGAGCTTTCAAGCTCATCTCATCTCATGTCATCGACAGGGGACAGAATCTGTAACCGTGCCCATTACACCGGTGCAATACTGAATACGTATACCTGAATACAAAAATAAAATAACATAATAAAATAGGCTCCACAATACATGCCATCGTGGCTTATGTGACCACTTCACTATCCTATCTTTCCTGAGACTTTAACTTGTGCGATTAACAAAGAATCGTGTTTGACTGGCTCTGCTAACACTGCTGACATGTTGTCAGTGCTTTTGAGATTACCACTTTCTATTTTGAGTGTGAAGATGAAAGACGAGGAGACAAAAATAAATCTTCTGTCACCAGTTGACTGACAGACATTGACGTACCAATTTAATGTAGACACCTAGAATGGGTTTAGTGAAAGGGCTGCAGAGTACTGTTATAATTAAGAAGGATAGTAATAGCTTGTTTTGGAACCCTATGATGCAGGTCTTCACATTTGCCAGAGTCTGTCAAACTGTTCGATTGTATTTGTCAACAAAGGTCATATAAATTGAAGGCAGTCCAGATGTTGCTTTCGCAATATGAACAAAAAAGTATTTTTACTGGAGCCTTAAACACTTGGTACTGTTATGTCCGTTCTCCCTATCACTCATCACTGTCTTCAGACCCATCAAGTCCTGTTAAAAGAATACATTTCTGCAAAAAAAAAAAAAAAATTAGTGCTGGTTTTATTTCTCTGCCTTGAAAAATTGCTGTCTGACTGTAGTCTGACAACTCTTGTTTCAGTAATATGTAACCGAATAGTATTTTCCTTATCTTTTATTGTACATAGTTCGCTTTGTTGTAAACTTGTCTTTGGTGTAGTGCTACCAGTTAGCTTAACCCATTTGAGCGTGCAAATATAATTTGGGCTGTTTCATCTGGACAGACAGTAAACGTTTTGATGTATTAAGGTACTGTGGAACAATGTATCAAAACACAGAAGTGGAGACAATGCACTCAAATGGTGCCAGAGTGATGTGACAGGTATATTAAGCATGATTGCCTGTAGTGCCGCCATTATTTAATTACAGTCACCAATTCATAGGCTTACTGAGGATAGCTGCCTAGTCTGCCTGTCTTTGCTTCAACAGCACGTGGGGAATGAATGAGGGGAATGGCAATTCATCAAGTACTTCATAGATAATGCACTTCCATCCGTCTTTCTGCTGTGACCGAAGGGGCAATCAGAAACTCTTCGCAGGCAATAGCAAAGCACATTCTACTTGGCAGAGACAGGGATAATCAAAAAAATGAGTCAGCTACTGATTGACTCAGTAGGGAGTGACTAAAATGAAAAAGTGAATAAATATATTTTTTTGTTCAAGAGTTTGCAAAACAGCAAATGCATTCTACCACCAGTTGTACTCAGTATTGACCACTGTCCACTTTCTGTCTGCAGTTAGAGAGTAGTGTCCACTTTCTGTCTTCAGTTAGAGTAGTGTCCACTTTCTGTCTGTAGTTAGAGTAGTGTCCACTTTCTGTCTTCAGTTAGAGTAGTGTCCACTTTCTGTCTTCAGTTAGAGTAGTGTCCACTTTCTGTCTGCAGTTAGAGTAGTATCCACTTTCTGTCTGCAGTTAGAGTAGTGTCCACTTTCTGTCTGCAGTTAGAGTAGTGTCCACTTTCTGTCTGAAGTTACAGAGTAGTGTCCACTTTCTGTCTGCAGTTAGAGTAGTGTCCACTTTCTGTCTGCAGTTAGAGTAGTGTCCACTTTCTGTCTGAAGTTACAGAGTAGTGTCCACTTTCTGTCTGCAGTTAGAGTAGTATCCACTTTCTGTCTGCAGTTAGAGTAGTGTCCACTTTCTGGCTGCAGTTAGAGTAGTATCCACTTTCTGTCTGCAGTTAGAGTAGTGGCCACTTTCTGTCTGAAGTTACAGAGTAGTGTCCACTTTCTGTCTGCAGTTAGATTAGTGTCCACTTTCTGTCTGCAGTTACAGAGAGTATCCACTTTCTGTCTGCAGTTGCCTCTGAAATTCTGAATGATTATGTGTATGCCAAGTCAGTCGAGAGTTGGCCTGGCTTTGTAGAGGTCATTCATTTTGGTCAGTACACAGCATGACAAGAAGTCAAGCAGCATGCTGGGAAATGGTCTATACTGAACAGAAATTGAAGAGATAAATCATTTCCCCTCATATTGATGGCTATTGATATCACTGGGTAACAATGTTTAATGACACTTTTGACAATGATTACTGATGGCACTGAAACGCATCCTGTATCTGCTGATTGCAGTTCTTCCTCAACTGCATCCAGCTGCTATTTTCAAGCTTGTTCGTGCCAATGAATTACTATATTATAATTGGGTATTATTTTGTTTTATCGGTATTAGAAAGTTCCTATGTGATAGACCTAAAGTAGTAGTTTGACAGGCATTGGAAAATCAGTTAACCGTTTTCTTTTTTTTACACTAGGTTACATACTCATTGGGAGGGTTTGATTCCAGTTCTGTTAAGCTACTGAAATGTAAGTGTTAGTCCAGTTGTAATCATAGTATCCTTTATGTATGTTTTAAATACAGTATAAACTGTAGTCAAGCAGTAGGTGCAGTATTCACCAAAACGGCTGTTTGCTGGCTTTTAATCCACCAGGGTGGGATTTTAATGGCTGCTCCCTAAACATATCGCCCAAAGCTTAACTTGATTGGATAATACAGTTCACCAGGCCAAACCATGAGAACATGAAAAAAAAACTGTTGGAACACACACACACACACACACACAATGTTCACCCACCTCCATGTGGCATATCTGACATCATATGCTCATAGTTATACTATAGAACAGGGGTCTCCAACCCTGGTCCTGGAGGTTATACCTCTGTTTGGTGTCAGTATCCACAGCTTCAGTGGATACCTGTTGTCCCCTATCAACCAGCCTCTGAGACGGTCATGCTGCTGAAACCCAGCTACCACCTGCGAATAAACAAGGGTAAAACGAGTCAGGAGCGGAGCCAGGATGGTTTGCATACACATTTGTGATGTAGTTGTTGGCATCACACACTTCTTGCACGTTGACAGAATAGGTCCCCTTACGATTTATGTAGAGGTGCCTATTCTGTGTTGGTGCGCGTAGCTGCACGTGTGCAATCGATGGCTTCCAGGACACCAGGAAACCCATACATCCCAAGAAAACCCTGTTTTGTATTTTGTTGCAGCTCATGAGAGACAGGGAAATGGATGAATTCTCCTGCCCGCTTTACTAAAGCTGTAGGTACATCTCACACTGCACAGCCGGCGCATGTCTGCAGTATACCGTAAAGCCATAAATATTTGCAAGCCTTTTATTATGTGTTTTTTTTTGTATTTAAAAAAAAACACAAACATTTTTGGTACAAAATCAAATTCCACTAACAAGACATACTTTGTATATTCCAACAGGTAGCCAACATTTCTGGTCGCAAATATTTATGACTTTAGAGTAACCCACAGTACGTTGGAATGAGCCAGTGGCATAAAATGTTAGTGCAGCGGGTACCCTTAGTGCTACAGGCACAGTGTGCGCTCGGCGTGTCTCCTTCCAGGACAGCCTGAAGCAGCTGGCAGATGTCAGTGATTGTTTGTGTGTTGAGGCAAAATTGCTTCATACATTCAAACAGGCTCAGAAAAGACGGATGACTTCTAAATATTTGGGGACGTCTCCTCCTCCTCCTCTCTCTTGGTCTGGCCACGTAGAAATCTAGTGTGCACTCCTGTGATGGGGTGCCAGCTCGCCCCTATAATTTGTGTTTTGTTATTGTTGTTGTTTTTACTGTTTTCATTATGTTTTTGTGATTCTTGGTTTGTTTTGGATTGGCAGAGAGGGGGTTAAATTCCTCCCTGTAAAAATGCATGTGAGAATGTGGCTGGAGCCTTAAGTGTTTAATTGTTAATTATTAGTTAATTGGGCTCCAGGCACAGACTATAAAAGACAGCTGAAACCCTTTGTTAGGGAGAAGAGTTTTGGGGTGAGTTTGTTTGGTGCTGTGCTGTGCTGTGCTGTGCTGTGCTGTGCTGTGCTGTGCTGTGCTGTGCTGTGCTGTGCTGTGCTGTGAAAAGAAACTGTAGTGAAGGCGAATGCCCAGCCTACATTTCTGTATTTTTGTTTGAACCTTTTTGTTGGCCCTTGTGCCTATTTATTTGATTATTTTTTGTTTAATTAAAGATCATTATTTTGCCCCTTCCACTGTCTCTGAGCCTCAAACCTCTGTCATCCTGCCACAACTCCATATTAATTTTATTTCTCTTTTTTCTCCTTCTTTGCTTTACCTTCTTTCCTGGCAATATTTATAGTCGACCATGTAATTTACGCACAGTTTAGACCTGGTTTTCACATGTCAGTTGAAACGAAAATGATGACACTGTTGATGGTTTGCTAAATCGCCACATTTGTATGTAAATGAGGACATTCCCCTAAAGTTCAGCCCATGTCCAGTGCTAAAGCTGACTTGCCGGGTGGGCTCTAAAACACGGTTGCTAAATCACATAGGTGGGCAAAGTCTGTCTGCTCACACTGCACCTGATTTTGGTGGCTTAATGTCTGCAAAAGTGTTTTGCGATTACCTTAGGGGTGTGCGAACATTGCTAAATAGGGCCCTAAATGTTTGCGAGTAAGACATTTTTAACACTAGCATTGTTTTAATACTCTTGCACTTGCACTTACTCTGTGCATTACAGTAAGTTCTCTCTTAATGGCAGCAAAATACAGAAGAACATGGAAGAACATTGCAGAGCCTTACAGTTTCTGTGTAATTTTTATTGGACTGTAGACTGTACAGTGTATTAAACTTTAAAAGTAACACTATGGTGGTTTTCCATTATTTTTGTTTATACTGTATGTATTATGCCCTTTAAATAAAATATATTCAGTTATTTTTGTGTTCGGTTTGAATTAAAAATAAGGAGCTGCCTTTTTTTTACATTATCAATGACACAGAATCATTGTCTCATTCAGGTTACGAGAGAAAAAATAAAAGTGATCTTGTTTCACAATCAACGCTTTTCCAAGATTTTAATTAAGAAACGGAGTCAGCTCAATATAACTTTAAAGGGAGATCACGTGACTGAAAATAAAGAACAAAAACGATGAGCCCTATCCACGCCATACAAAACTCACTTAAGTTGTTACATCAGTTACTTTACTGAACACCCAAAGAACTTCTGCTGACTGATGAGGCGTGCGTTTAAAGAGGCCAGCTTGTTTCTCCTCAAGTCTGATCCAGGAGGATAGTCAGATGAAAATGTGTTGTGATTTGTTTCATAATGACGTTTGAGGTTGCTCGCCTTATACAGAATACAGTGATTTGTTGCAGATGAGACACAGAGGTTTACCAGTGTTTTCAGTGAAAACAAACTCTTCCTCCAGGCTTAAGCCTCATACTTTTGTTTATTATTCGTGGATGGTTTGCTCAATGTCCTTGTCGCCACGAAATGAACGAACACGAAACAAAATTCTGAAATTCACTTTCAAGCACACCCAGCTGCACTCAAAGGTGATCGAAACACGCATGCGCCAGCGCGCGGTGTCGAAGGCCATCAAGTGACAAAGTGTTCTTGCAATGAACATGTCGGCTCAAAGAAACTGGAGAGAGAGAAGGGGAGAGAAGAAAGAATAATAAACATGAACGAATACAGAGAACACAAATAATAAACTCATTTTTATTTTTACTTTTTCTCTTTTCTTTCTTCAGTTCATTCGAGCCGCAAAGTGCGTCACTCAGCATTTCACCGGGAGCCGCACTTGAACTGCCCACGTGCCGCGGTTTGGCCACCTCTGGCATATTTCTTAATAAACAGATGTAATTCTCCTGTATCAGCAGTGGAGTACTTTCTGAAAAACACACACAGAACTGTAGTGCGAGGAATATTTGATTATCCTAATCAAATCATCTTCAACGTTCTTTCTCAGAGAGGGAGTCCCTCTGTGCATGTCCCAGCAGCAGTGCAATCAGTGGGTTGTGCAAAGTGACATAAAATCACTTGTAATTGTACTTAAAGGGTTGTTGGATGCCACAGTAAAAAGGTAATCCTATGAATTACTGTACAAGTACTATACTTAAAGGGCCTTTTTTATTTTATTGTGTTCCCATGTGTTGCTACAACTGTTTACGTAAGGTGTGTGTATTGTTTTAATTTTTTTTTGTTTGTTTACATTTTGAACACTTTTTTAAACTTTTAAATTGCATTCCCTGCCTCAAGATAGCTTCACATGTACCAGCATGGACTTCTCAGAACTACATTTCCCATCATCCTCCTGCTCACTGGTAAATCCATCATGTGAGCAGGAGGATGATCCATCTAATCATTTTTGCTGTATTAATTCTACACTAATAACATTAATAAAATAATCTGAACAGTGCAAATACTGTAACCTAGCCAAAATAGAGAATACATTCCAATACTACAATAGCATCAGTAATAAAACAAACTTAAATGAGATATAACTGCTCTTATCTGTAAGGTGATATTGTATAATATGATATTTTGTAATGTGATACTTTGTATTGTGATATTTTGTAACAACTGTAAGTCGCGCTGGATAAGGGCATCTGCTAAGAAATAATAATCATAAAGATGGATGCAGTAATTGTATCAATTAAATATACGATTAAAACCAAGATTAACTGAGATAAAAAAATGTAAGTTTGACAGCCTAGTAATAATTTATAAAAATGTTTATATAAGTAAAAATTAACTACACTCTAAACTTGCAATGTACTTGAAATCACCCTATTAAGAACCGTGAGGTTTCACCTCACAATCACATTAAGAACCACTACTATGCAGTTATCAAACATATCCTGTTTTTCATTGAAAACTTGTCGAGTGCTTACGTCTTGGTTTTACAACAGCCATTTAAAGCATGATTTGCACACGGGACTAAAAACCAGGTGTCCTCAGAGCGGGTCAGAGGACGTCTAGTAACCTCCCAGACGTGGATTAGTTTTTATCAAGGAAAGTTGGTCAATTCAAAATTAAATATGATGTTGTGGCCAGAGAAGGCACATTTTGTGCATGATTTATAAACAACGAACCGGTGTAGTGTTATAAAGTGGTACATCGTCACAACGTGGTACGCGTACCAAAACTTGACCTGTGTAATGTTAGAAAGTGGTTACGCTGTCACAATGAAAGTGGTACGCTGGGAGATTTTTGTACAGGTGCAATTAATTGTGATGTGATATGTTTTCCTATTGTCAACCAGAGATACATTTACCATTAATCATGCATTCTTTTTTTTGCAAACCATTAATTATACATAATTCTTTTGCAAACGTAAACTGGAAACAGACCATCAATTTCTCTAAAAAGAAAAAACAATTCACGATGAACAAGACAAAATGAGAAGTGCACCACAAAGTTGAAGGAGTAAAAAAACTGTACAAGACCCAATGTATTGCGTATGATAAATATTTGCATACTGTTTTCCTAAAAGCCTCACATCAAATTACGCTGTCTTTTATTTCCAGCAACAAGAGCTTGATTTCGATTGGACAACACTTTGATATTTCTAGTGTGATTATTTAAGAAGGTTTTGTTGGTTAATCGCATGTGTGGATGATTTGTAAAATAAATTTTCCAGGCAATTTTGAAAAAAGCAACAGCCAAGCTCTGTCTTTAGAAAAAAAACACTGAAATGTTCCTTTACACTGAAACGATTGTTTAAATTACAGATGCCCAATTAACCAAAATAAAATGAAATTGCTTGATATTGCTTGTCAAAAGTGTATGAAATGTCACTATATAACAGCATTAGTGCAATTGTCCACTTTACTAAATGCCTTCTCTCTGGAGGTAGGGGGCTGTCTTTACTCTCAATGTATTGAGTTGTGCAGATCTACCAAGAGATGGCACTAAAGAGCATGAAGCGCTTCGTGTGCTTCGGCTCAGTGAATCTTTTTGCGAACCAAATGATTTAGAGGGTTCAGTGGTTCAGGAGGCTTCACTTTTCCCATCTCTACTAAAAATCAAATAATGCTACACCAGTTCTAAAAAACACAATACTTGTATCAAATATCTTTCTTTTTAGGTTTTGTCACAGTCCTTAATCTTCACACAGACCTGTTCACCTCCTTCTGAACACCCAACCCCCTCTGAACAGGTGAACAGTTTATGTACCTGTTCATAACCAGCTAGCCATTGGAACCTGTTAAAATAATTACCTGGCTAATTACCAATTTCTAGTGGCTAGTCCCCTGGTACTGCAGCAAGGCCACTTTAATAGGGAAATAGAGCTCTGGGCATTCTCAGACTCATACCTACTGTCGCACACCTTGTTACAATGGGTAAAACTGAGGATTGCGTTAGAAAATAAAAGGATATTTTTTAATGGATTAACAGGCGGAAAAATTCTGCGGATTTTGTCGTTTCCAACGAAAATGAAACCTCTTTTCTAAACCGGGCCCTTAATGTTTTGGGCGAACTATTACTACAAGTACATAATCAATTTGTCTGACTTGTATAGTGTTACTTAACAGGCTGTGGGGTTTAAAATACAACACATTTACTTTCCCTGGATTTCTGCTTTGTTTTACATATTTTTGCAATATCTTTTTCAACATAATTGCGATTGTTTTGATATTTTTAATAAATCGGGGTTGATAGCTATTTTCCTTTCACATCGGTTATGCATCAGGTATTTCTGTCAAAGTGTCTTAATAAAAAAATAAAATAAAATAAAGTATCGCAGTTATGTTGAAAAATATATTACAGGCCTGTTCAGTAACACATTATTGTGATTACATACAGTACGTGTTATAAGACATGTGATTAATTGATTGTTCTCTTAAGCCCCTTTCACACTGGCACTCTTACCCGGGTCCAGACCCAGGTTCTGGCTGCCCAGATCACAATCCAGCAATCCATAATACATTTTCATATGTATAAACTAATATGTAAGTTACTCAATATTTGGAATATTTGTGGGTTGTGAAAAAAAACAAAAAACAAATATATATATACACATGTCATAAAGTATTATTATTATTATTATTATTTATTTCTTAGCAGACGCCCTTATCCAGGGCGACTTACAATTGTTACAAGATATCACATTATACATTATTTCACATACAATTACCCATTTATACAGTTGGGTTTTTACTGGAGCAATCTAGGTAAAGTACCTTGCTCAAGGGTACAGCAGCAGTGTCCCCCACTGGGGATTGAACCCACAACCCTCCGGTCAAGAGTCCAGAGCCCTAACCACTACTCCACACTGCTGCCCATAATAATTATGTATTATTTAACCACCATATATTGTTTTAGTATGCTAAGGCTAGAACTCATACGGATAGCGTGACATTAAAGCATTAGTCTAATGTGACAGTGAAAAAGGGTCTTTCTAGTCACATTCAAAACATTTTTTTCCTTTAATGACCTTTTTTGTCACCGACAAAGCTGTTCTTTTCTATTTTTTAAGCAAAATTAGTTAAAATGCCAGTCAAAAAATGTCCAGATTAATTCAAGAGTGAAACAAGTTTTTTTTGTTGTTTTTTTTTTTTGGTGTGTGTGTGTGTAATGTCCTCTGGCTTGTTCTGTGCAAATAAGACTATAATGAATCAAAGACTTTGATTTACTACACCATTATCACTATTGAGGGTGTGAGGCACCTTGGCAAGGTCGTAGGCAGATATCTTTTTTTCCTCTTTCTCAAAGTTTAAGTCACAGAAAACAGAGATTTGTAGCATGCAACTGGGTAGGGCTGTCACTATAGAAGCTGAAATAAAGGACTGAAATTATTTTTCAATACCAGATGTGTGTGCTAGGCAGAAAGCACAATACTGCTGATGCCTACAACCTGTAATACCATGGGGATTGTAATTCAATTCACAGCATTTCATACCATGCTCAGATCAGATGCTGTATTGTATTATATTAATATAATACTGTATTGTATTAATATAAGGGGGAAAAGAAATACAGCTTTAGTTTTGTTTGTTGACTGATAAACAGGATCCTGGGCTGGAACTTATTTAATTCATTGCATTAAAAAAAAGTTATCGACTGTCTCAGTGAACAAGAAGTCATGTGGTCATCCTAGTTCAAGTTGAGTCAGCATTATGGGCTATTTCTAATTTAAAAACTATTTTTCTTTTTAATATTACAGTATGTACAGTATATATTATGGTCACACTGTTTTTAACCAACTCACAAACTAATTTTTCCACTGTGTTTATTTGTTGATGTTAACAAAATGTCAAAAAAATCACTTTTATGGGAAATAAAAAACGAATGTAGAGTTAAAGGCAGCAGTATTGATGATCCACAAGGAGCACTCTTTATAATTGAGTCCCTTATGTCTCCCTGGCTGATGATCTGTCTTACTGAAGCCAGTAGATGACAATAAGTCTGCTAAGAAATAAATAATAATAATAATAATAATAATAATGCTAGTCATGTAAAATGCCATACCATATTCATATAACAGCCTAATGGTTTGTGACATTAAAACCTTAGAAGCCATTTGTATTCAGCTGTATTTGGTGCAATTACTTTTGTACGGTTTTGTGGCGGGGTACACGCCACCCTTGCACGTATTTTGTGTTTGTATTGTCTATTGTTGTATTATGATTTAAATAAATGTTTATTTGTGCAC
Source organism: Acipenser ruthenus (assembly GCF_902713425.1). Lineage (NCBI taxonomy): Eukaryota > Metazoa > Chordata > Actinopteri > Acipenseriformes > Acipenseridae > Acipenser > Acipenser ruthenus. Next base: position 112,813,157 of record NC_081189.1, on the reverse strand, counting down.
TGGCGTTTTAGGTTGGCAGGAAAGGGTTAATTGCCTTCCCTGCCAAATCACTTCACGTGCAGAATGTGCCAGGTTCGAGCGAATGATTAACAAGGAATTAAGCCCAGCTACAGCTGCATAAAAGAGGCAGGAACCTCTCGCAATTGCTACTCGTGCTGGATTTGGACCAGCACGATACTGGTTTGTTAACAGTGTTTGTTTGTCTGTCTCTGTTTATTGTCTGTCTGCTTTGGCCACTGTGCCGTTTGCTTTTGGTATCAGTGTTTTGCTGTTTAAACTTTTGATTTATTATTAAAACGCGCATCAGCGCTTCAACTTGCAGTACTGTGTCTGTCTATTTCCTGGTCTGATGTCACCACCCAGCCATCCTTGTCACGTGTCATTCTTCAGTTCAGAAAATTCTATTTTAGTAGTGATGTAGGTAGTGCAGTACGTCACTAGCAGAATACGTGTTTCCTGCAGAAATCATTCAGCTCTAAAGTATGAAAACTAAATGTAAAAAATATACATTTACTGCTGCAACATAAATCCTGGTTTTAAAATAGACTTAATACAAATAAACTTAAGGTTTAATTGTACAATTGTTGTTTTGTTTTTTTAAATAAAATGCTTGAATTGTACTTGTTTTTCTTGACATGCTGGCACTTTTTAATGCACTCCTCTGTTGTAACACATTTTCAGAAATGCAGTGCTATCGAATCTGACCACAGCGTTCATGCTTCAGTTGTAATAACAGTGTGGGTGTAGCTATTACAGAACTCTCAGTACTTCTAATTTCACTTGTTCGTTTATTTGATTCTGTTTGGTGTATGGAAATTGTGCTTGTTGTTTATGACTTTCCTGCCTGATTGAATATCCTGCACTCCCATTGTATTCAGTGTTGTAAATAAGAGAGCATTTAGGTTTTGCAATCATCCTTTGGACAGCAGGGTAGCAGAAATGTGTGCTCCAAGGACTGCAGCTATAGTTCAAACCCAGCTTCATAAACATGATGATATATCTTCACAAAAAACTGCAAAGGGGATCACCAAATGATGTAACGCCACCTGTTGATTCTTTAACCTTTCAAAGCCAGCTTGGCGCTAGAGTTTAACCCTTTCACCCTGGCACAGATGGAAAACCATGCACATGGCTGTGAGGATTGTTTGTCTTGAAAAACAATTTTTCATCTTTAGTCCTGGTTAATGCAAAATATACTAGAGGTATATTTTGCAGTATGTTGGCCAGCCATAAAGTCATAGTGCCCCAAACAGTTTGAAAAATAGTTTTTGCATATTCATGTATCCAGGTAGCAGGTACACATTGGCAAACACAGGTTACAGAAAGAAGGAAGCGTGTGTTCCTACTGTAACAACCATTGGGGAATGCGTTAAAACAGCAAGGTGATCACTCTGATCAAATAACTGGCACAGGAAGCAGGCTAAACTGTGACAATGATGTTTTAGTGTAAAATATGATTGTGGAACACTGCAGATTTAAAGGGTGAAAGGATGTCTTCCCAGTGTGGAAATCTGATCATGATACTGTAGTCCTTCTTCTATTAATCCCCAACATGAAAGATTTCTCGAAAACAAAAATAAAATAGTTGAAGGTTCATTCAGGGCTTCTGGGTCTGTTTCATCTTTCATCTCCCAGAGAAATATGTGTAATATAACAGGATACTTTACCAAGAAACTCAGATTATACGATTATAAAATAATCCAAGGATTGCTTTGTTATTTATATTTCATGGCTGAGTTTAGCGAGTAGTAACAAACTGTAAGTACAGTACAATTTTAAAAATAATCTTAAATGACACGTGCTTAATCATTTTTCAGATGTTTGTAGATTTTATTCCACAACAGTAAATAGAAGTTTGCAAAATGTAATGAAGTCTTACAAGAACGATAACATAACTGATAAGAAATAGTTATGTCACAATTACATTTAATTGGATCTAAAAATATCAAAGTGCTTCTAGAATTTATAGAGATAGTTTATATAAAGTATGAAATCGATTAAAAGAATATCCCTGTCCTTTATGAGCAACCACAAAAATGTTAATCACCTGTAAAAACAGACACACCTTTATGATGATATAGGCCTGTAATTCTTTGTAAAAGCGGAATGTGAAGAATTATTGTACAGGACACCACCGGTCTCTAAGACGCCAGTGAAATCCACAGGCAATTTCAATCGCTCACACACTTTTGAAAATCGTTCTGTCTAATCTGAGACCTACTCTCCAGTAGGTGTGGGTGGATTAGTCTGAATAGTCAGAAAAAGTCTGGAATCAGTCTCAGTTTGTTTTTATTATTATTTATTTCTTAGCAGACGCCCACTATCCAGGGCGACTTACAATTGTTACAAGATATCACATTATTTTTACATACAATGTCCCATTTATACAGTTGGGTTTTTACTGGAGCAATCTAGGTAAAGTACCTTGCTCAAGGATACAGCAGCATTGTCCCCCCACCAGGGATTGAACCCATGACCCTCCGGTCAAGAGGCCAGAGCCCTAACCACTACTCCACACTGCTGCCCCCTATTGCAGCCTCGTCTGAACACAGTGTAAGGTTCAACAGTTTAGTAGAATTGCTTGCTGTCTTGCTTTGTTTTCTTTTTGCTGCGATACCGTCCCCCAAACAAACACAGACATGCATCGTTCCTTCTAGAATCCTAATAACAGAAGCCATCGGACATGGCGTTGAGCAGACAACAGCTTGTTATTAAAACACACCAACTTCTGTGGAATGTTGGAAACAGGGAAAACTGGTATAAGCTAAATCGATACTGGATATGCCAGAAGGACCTGACTCTTTCGAATTGTAGCGTGTCCAGTGTATTCATTTTAATTATTTATTTAACCAAGTGAGAACAGGTGAATAACAATCATGTTTTCAATACGTCTTGACCCTGTGCATTGCTTGATAGTTTACTAGTCAAGGAGGGCAATTTTTTATTGACTTTTATTTTAATTTATCAATTAAAATAAAATAAGAGAGTAGACAGGACCTCTCTTTAAAGAGTGGGCCGCTTCAAATGTCAGTAATTTTTTTTCTTTTTCCATTAACAGTCATTCTGAGTGCTTCTGGGTTATGTTGTTTCTCTAAATCTACCTTTACCTGGTTATGCCCTTGCTTTGAGCTTGTGTAAAGAGTACAAAGGACTGGCATTTCCTCATTACATTCCGTGTGATTTTTAAAATCTGCCACCCCTGCATATACTCTGTGTGTATGTGGGCACACAGTATACGGGGCTGGCTGAGTTTATTAATTGCAAACACCATAAAATAGTAAGGAGAGATTTAAATAAGCAATTAAACTGATATTTGGAGAGATTTACTCTTTAACATCTGATATTAAACCAGTTTCCTGTCTCGTCAGTGCAATACACTCAGGCATTACATACAGTACAGCTGTAAACAGTTAAACTGCAATGCGTGTGATTTTTAAGAAGATGCTCATAAAAAAATGTTGTAAATCCCTCTAAGCAGCACAATTGTACACTGATCCACCTCTGCAATAGAAACAGAAGCCACAAAGCTATCTCCTCCTGCTTTTCACCCCAGATTGGGCTTCTATTTCCACAGGGTGCATTATGTCAAGAATAAAGAAGTGAAATTACCTGTGTGTACTGTAAAGCATAAACATTACATGACACTTCATAAGAGAGTACTTGGTTGATGTCTATAATAAAAAATAAAATCAATAATGTAAATTATCACATTTACAACAGAGGCACAAAAGCCAAACCCAACGACCAAATCGATATGTATAAATGCTAGTAAGCATGTTTCCAAGTAACAGTATGTGATAAACTGCAAATAAAAACCCCAGAATTAAAAAAATAAAATAAAATAAAAATGTACCAATGACAGCATTCAATAGAAATCGCAGATGAAAAATACAACAACTATTTGAATTGTTTTATTAAAAAAAAAAAAAAAAGCTGTGGTAGCCATGTAATTGGTTCTGTGTTGATTTAATTGTATTTGTAGTGTAGTTCTACCAGGTTTCATGTTATTGCACAAGTAATGTCTAGGCAACAGTGCAATGAGACATATCCTGATATTTTTAGAGTCTACTTTTTAAATATAAATCACTTAATTTAAACAATAATGGAACACTAATAACTTACATGTACTAGACTTCTATATAAACTATTCTCCAAAACAATATTAATGCACTTTAAAATGCAGGCATTTGCACTGCATGTTTTTGAAGATGTGACGATAATGCACTGCCAAGATATAAAGCAGGGGGTAAAATAGACACTCCTAGTCATTCTTCATCTTCATATGTCCCAAAACTGGTATATTGTAATGCATATATTTTACATTCCTTTGTAACAAATTATTCCAACACAATAGCATAAACATATTGGTAAGTGAAATATATACAAATGCTAACGAATCAGATGGTTTTGGATATCGTTCTAGTCTGTGACCCCAAAGGGAACCTTTCACCTGCATGTGCGGGGCAAACTGCATTGTAGGCAGTCAGCATACACAGAAAATCACTGAAGACCATAAAGCTTAAGGCATATTCATGCTGAGACAGGAAGCATGTTCCATATGAACAGAAAGTTGAGAACAGGTCCAATGTAGCCTGATTGAAAAGTATAACATATCTTAATTCTAATTATTATTATTATTATTATTATTATTATTTTTATTTCTTAGCAGACGCCCTTATCCAGGGCAACTTACAATTGTTACAAGATATCACATTATACATTATTTCACATTATACAGATATCACATTATTTGTGACATTTGACCAGCCAGTGGGTCCCCAAAGGCTGTTTTTCTGAGTCATGGCTGCAGCTATTTTATTAAAGTGTCCTGTTCTGCTTCTTTATGCCTATCTAATAAATCAGATATGACAGGGCCATATTGGAGTGGGTGTTTGTTTTTACAAAATTATAGAGCTAAATAATTTTTGTTAGTGGATCCTCATAAATATGGCCATCATGCAAAGATTAAGTAATGATTTCATATTGATGCAGACATTAAGATTTCCTCTCAGAGCTGACCTATATTCTTAATTAAAAGGTTAGGAAGTTATGTATTGAGCTATTTCTGTAATTGTTCATTATTTACTCATGGACTTTACTGCAAAAATTCTGATTCCAGGTTTCCCAGGATGCTTAGAACACATCAATGTGATCTGGCAACAAATTCAATCAGCTAAAAAGGAGAGGAAGGAACTCCATGTGACATTCCTGGATTTGGCTAATGCATATGGTTCAATGCCAAATGAACTTCTTTGGGCAGCATTTGATTTTTTCAGTGTACCGATGACAATAATAAATTTAGTGAAAGCCTACTTTGAAGATTTGCAATTTAGTTTTTCAACTTCAGAATTCAGCACTACATGGCAATGCCAAGAGGTTGGAATAATGGCAGGATGCACCATTTCTCCACTGGCTTTTACCATGGCAATGGAAGTAATCATTAGGGCATAAAAATGGGTAGTAGGAGGAGAGCGCTTGGCTTCTGGAATGCGACTACCACCAATTCGAGCATACATGGATGACATGACAACCATGACTACAACAGTAGCCTGCACTAATCGATTATTGGGCAAATTAACCAATAACATTGAATGGGCACGAATGCAATTCAAGCCCACTAAATCAAGGAGCATCTCTATAATTAAAGGCAAAGTAGTAGATAAAACATTCTTCATTAATGGTGAGGCAATACCTACAGTGTCTGAGAAGCCAGTGAAGAGTCTTGGGAGATGGTACGACGGGGATCTAAAGGACACAGTTCATGTGGGAGAAGTTAGACAACAAGCAGTGGAAGGGTTGAAGAGCATAGACAGCAGCGCTCTACCAGGCAAACTAAAACTCTGGTGCTTTCAGTTTGGTCTACTGCCAAGGTTGCTGTGGCCACTGACTGTGTACAAGGTTTCTTTGACAACAGCAGAGAAGCTGGAAGCTTTAATCAGTTCATACATCAGGAAATGGTTGGGAGTTCCACGCTGCCTCAGCAGAGTGGGACTTTCTGGTAAAGGAATACTGCAGCTACCAGTCTCCACTCTAACCGAGGAGTTTAAGTGCGCCAAGGTCAGACTGGAAATGACATTAGTAGAGTCACGCGACAAATGCGTAAGGGAGGCAGCACCTGTGTTGAAAACTGAAAGAAAGTGGGCGGCAAAGAAAGCTGTGGAAGATGCAAAGGCTGCCCTTCGAATTGGTGATATCATGGGGCAAGTTCAGCATGGAAGAGGGGGTCTTGGTCTCAGTTCAGCTCCTCCTACATGGCACAAGGCAGCCCCAGCTCAAAGGAGGAAGCTGGTAGTCAACGAGGTGCAAAAGCAGGAGGAGAGGATGAGGTGCATAAAGGCCATTTCCCAGGCCAAGCAGGGAGAATGGATGAGATGGGAGAGTGTGGAACAACGCAAGATTGGTTGGCAAGACCTATGGTCAATGGAACAGAGCAGGATCAGTTTCCTCATCAGGTCAACATATGATGTTCTCCCATCACCACAGAACCTAAACCTCTGGGTAGGAGAGGATCCCTCATGTCCTTTGTGTTCATCACCTGCAACATTAAGGCACATTTTGACAGGATGTAAGGTGGCTCTTAGCCAAGGACGGTTTACTTGGCGCCATGACCAGGTGCTGCGATGTTTGGCCTTAGCATTGGAAGACAAGCGTAACATGACCATTAAGTTGCCACCTGTTCCATCAAAACATTACACACAAAAGACAACATTCCTCCGCCCAGGAGAGCAACCACCAAGAAAAGGTGTTGAAACCAATCCTCACCCAGGACAACTGGAAGCTGCTAGAGACTGGAAAATGCTGGCAGATGTTGGTCAACGGCTTATTTTTCCACCTGAGATTGCCACCACTAACCTTCGACCAGATATTGTCTTGTGGTCTGGATCAGAATGCCTTGCTCACCTGGTAGAGTTAACAGTGCCATGGGAGGATGCTGTAGATGAGGCGTATGAGATGAAGAAACTGCGGTATGCTCAACTAGCTACTGAAGCGGAACAGCAAGGATGGAGAGTCCGGGTTTACCCAGTGGAAGTGGGTTGTCGAGGATTTGTGGCACACTCTACAACCCGGTTTCTCAGAGACGTCGGATTCAGTGGCCAAGAGTTGTGTCGCACAGTGAAGAACTTATCTGAAGCAGCAGAGAGGAGCAGCAACTGGCTGTGGTTGAGACGGAAAGATTCTAGCTGGGGATCTCAAGCACAATAGAAAGAAAGAAACGCTGATGTACAGGCAAGTAAACTGGGCTGAGTTGAGTGGGGGACAGAGGGGGGTGATGCTGGGACGTCAGAATCACCATCGAGCCCTCTTGAGGTGTCGTGGGCTAGTCGACGAAACACTGAGGATGGAAGGTGCCCACTTGAAGACCCCAGAGATGTACCCTACTTAGCTCAATCCAGACGGTTGTCATGCTGATGCGCTGGGGAGGCTGCACTGTGGTTGATCCCCGGAGCCAGCATCGCAGCCGTTATGTGTGCTGATGCGCCAGGGAGGCAAAATAAGCTGATCCCTGGAGCCAGCATTACACTTCAGCCATTAACACCAGACAGAAGGATATCTACATCATCATATGGAAGGAAACGTAAATGGATGGAGACACATATGGATCACATTAGTTTACTGTAAAGCTACGTCTTAGTTGGTGCTTATCTTGGTGAGAGCCAAGTTCAAATCAGCATGAAGTTTTAACATCTACTCTCGTGTAATGGAAATCATGTAAGTGGTTTGCCTGACAACAGAATGAACTGTGATATGAAAGCATAAAGCTGAAAACAGAAGGTGTTTCACAATAAGTCACATGGAACAGTTTGCTTTTGGATGTGACCGTAGCTATGCCAGGAGCATTTTGTGGTCGCTTGGGTTAGACATGTGGCTCCTTACAAAACCAATCAATCACATTTCTCTTGAAGCCCATTGTCATCTGTTAAATTAGCATAACTATTTTTGCTTTCCATGCTTTACAACCGGTGGCAAAGCTGTATAGAAGAGGTTGTTTTGGGTCAACGAAACCAAAGGTTTTGCAGTCCTTAGGTCAAATCTCCAAGCTAATACACATATGGACAGTACTAACCACTTGCCATGTACTGTATGTGTAGAGAAACATTTATTGAGAATCATTTAACATTTTAAATATGATTACATTCACTTACTTGGCTGAATCATTCATACGTTTCAAACGGGCATTCCAGTACACCCTCCAGATTCAATTAATGTAATGCTAATAAAATTGTGTCATGCTGCCCAAATAGTTTTGCCAGTACTGGCACTAATTTGTGTAATTGTTCTGTATCAGATAATGTTCTGGAGACTTTGCAAGAAACAAATCAAACTTAATTTTGCATTTACGGAATATGTTTCTAGTTTGTTTCACTGCCGAAATACTTTCGTGGAACAAAATAAAAATGGCTGATCCATGCTGTCCAGACAGGGGTGCAATTAAATCCCTGTTGAAGCTGAAACTGGATTCACTGCACATACACAAATCACTGGCAGTCTAAATTGAAAACAGTAGTGAGTCATTGTAGTCTCAGTGCACTCAAATCACTAGGTCTGGTTCTCTAATGAGTAAGAAGAAAAAAAGAACATGGCCCCTGAATTGCTGCATTTCAGAATACATTTCTAATTGAATTAATGGCTTTCAGCAACCTAAGACTTCACTAAAACCAAATGTGATAAAAGCAGATATCATTATAAAGCAGATGTAAAGCTAAATAAACTTTTAATTCCAGCTCACAAATATATCCACTGTGTTTGCAGGTAATTTAATGGTAGAGCATTAAAATACAGGTTGCACATTCATATGAATTCCAATATAGGAGGCTGTGTGGTCCAGTAGTTAAAGAAAAGGGCTTTTAATCAGGAAGTCCCCAGTTCAAATCCGTTCTCAGCCACTGACTCATTGTGTGACCCTGAGCAAGTCACTTGTGCTCCATCTTTCGGGTGAGACGTAATTGTAAGTGACTCTGCAGCTGATGCATAGTTCACACACCCTAGTCTCTGTAAGTCACCTTGGATAAAGGTGTCTGTTAAAAAATAAATAAATAAATAAATAATTTCATAAGAGTAACATCTTTCCTCCAGCAGAGATGTGCAGCATTAAGATAAAGAAATGATTGAGGCCAAATAGCAAATGGATGGGTCCAGTTGATAATGATGGTCACATTGTGAACAAAATTCAGATATACATCTCCCTATTTGCAGACCCCTATATTCTAGTTATTTTGAATGAATTTGGGGCACTGATTAATAACAAATTCTAGTGGAATAACTTAGAATTCCATTGGACTTTACTGTATATACTTTTGGAGCCATTGTTTAAACTGTCACCATTTCAATGCACAGTTGTTACAATACAATGATTTTGCAGATGTGTATTACCAAGTCAGGTTCCTTATTTTCTTCTGCTTCTTTAATTGCTTTACAGCCGTTATTTTAACTTTAAATTCAAATGAGTAAATTTTTTCAAATGTCATATTATTCTGAAATTCATTATCATAGAATCATTTTTTTGTTGTAGTCAGATTTTATATATTAAAAAAAAAGATACCTGTTTTGTTTTGCATTATTTTTATTATTATTATTTATTTATGGCTCTTAGTATTCTGTTTATTCAGAATAAGGGTATCAGCATTCATAACACAAATAAATAAATAAATAAATAAATAAAACTAGTTCATATCAATTTGACCTGCAGTATTTCCCCTAAAGTGCATGCTTGTTTTGTTACTGTTGTGATTGGCCCGATTAATTTATCTGCTTGAAATGCGTTGGTAGTAGAGACGCATAAAAGTTTATTGACTTCTGCATGCTACTTTGAAGGGGCAGGTTAGTGTCTCCTAAGGAAATCAGCCTCATCCAATTTAATGACTTCATTATAGAACAGTTTGCCTGCTGTCAGGAGCTAGCTGATATACATTTCAACTGTTTTGCATCTATCTTGTGATGTTCCCTTGCGGATAAAAGGGTCTGTTTTAGCTACAGTAATTTAGTTGACAAGATAAACTGTAATTGAACAAGCATACATTTAACAATTGAGGTCAATCTCTTGCAAAGATTGTTGCAATGGAGGTCTGTTAGAATGATTTCAGAGGCATGTTTTTAAATGGAAAATTGATAACTGATGTTCTTTGTTTTTGTTTTTTGTTGTTGTTTTTTCTGTTCTGAAATACATTGATAACGGAAATGTTCATGGATTATTGAGTTTTTCCACCACATGAGATTTAATTTTTTGATGATAATATTAAGTAAAATGAAGTGACTCTGACATCATGGGTTAGGAGTCTTTTTTGGATTGGAATTTTTTTTTTGTTTTTTTTGTTTTGTTTGTTTGTTTTTCTGGAGCACAGACCATAATATAATTAAATAAAGTAACAGCTTTCTCAGCTTATATCTTTTTTTTTTTTTAAAGTAAAGTATTAGAGCCTGTCTGACACACGTTACAAGTAAAAAAAAAAAACATCCTAAATGTTTTCATCCACAGTAAATGGTTTTATTTTTAAGCTAATTCATAGTTCTAATGTGAAGGTGGTGAATTTGAAATAAACAAATCCCTAACAAACCAATGGCAGTCTTCAAAAGTGTAAGCCGTATGTTGACATTCTGTATTTGTTCAGCTTGTGGAATTACAATTGCAAGCTCATTGATGTGTGATATCATCACTGTAAATATAAATAACAAAATAGTTCCGCGCTTGTGTTTGACAAGACAGCGAGTGAGCTGTTGGCACCCTGATTATGAGATGCTCAGGCCAGCCATTAATATAGACATAATAACTAAGCTAAACAAATTGAACGACTTCATGATTTTATAGTGGACAGTAAACTGCCAGTCCACTGGCTCAGCACTGCGGAGTTATGAATACAAGCTGGTGATGTACTGTAACCTGCTTGCAGATCTGTCTGCCTGGCGCTGTTTGTGGCTTGGGTCTTTTTCCTTTCTTGTATGGGCAATTGGTCGATCTCCTAGCTGGAAGATGAGTTGCAAAGCACTTTGATCTTCTGCTGTCTAGCCAACTACTGGTCTGGAACAAACATTGACAGACATTGACTGTAAATGTGAGCCTGCAGCCACACCAGATCACAGCGCCCCCGCAGGAGTCACTGTACATCACTGCAGAGATCAATGTCAGTGACATCATGTATTGTTCATGCTGTAAGCGTTTTGTCTTGACAGGCTTGGATATTGAAATGTATTGGGTAATTTAAAATGAACAGATATATTTTTTTAAATAAGTAATCATTGTTCACGCTTGTTACTTGTCTTAAACAGAATTGAGCTCATTTAAGTTTCTACATGAATACTGATGTTCTTACAATTTTCCTTTCTATGAATGGTTCTGTGATTTGTACTTTCTCTCTCGTTTTTTCGCCCTATAAATATAGCCTCCTCTGCATGCTTTATATCTGTGTATGGCAACATTACTCCATTGGAAAACTATGAGTCACGTCGCTAGTTTAATGACATATAGAACTGAAGAATATAAACCATCTGTAGTAATGACACACTCCAGTATAAGCCTTGCAATCACTATATGGTATAAAACATGAGGTCTAGCCATGTTACTTGTTATGCAATTATTTCTAATAGGTTTAGTCATGAAGTGTCAAATGGAACAATTTTCAGTGTCCAAAGCGACTGGGATTAGCTTGAAAAGAATGTTATTCTTGAGGTCTATGAAAAACATTGGTGCTGATTTCTTTGTCTCTCGTCCCAAAGTTCACTGAGATATGGCACATCAATAAAGGAGTCAAACCCACTAGACACTACTATAGACTCCTATAGCACCTGCAGATATAAAAGTACCTCTTAAACTTTTGGAGGGTGTAATCTGTTTTACAAACTATTACATGTGTCAAAGAAAAATAATATGACCAAAACAACAATTTATTTTTCGTAGCATATATCAGCCATCTCCATTGTACCACTTGAGATGCAATGACACTGTAATTTGCACACATATAATTTGTTTCCTGGTTTGAATGCTCAATTCATCTGTTTTGATGCTTTATGCTATAGTACTGTTTTTGAAATTCAGTTAAAGATGCATTGGCGCTTGGCCATTAAATAGTCACCAAAAATATAGACTGTCAGAAGCCTGGAACTGGCAAAGACTCAGATAGCTGTTAAACTTAATAATGTTTGTGTTTTTGGATCAGGACACAATTTATAACTCTGGAGCTCTTGAAAGACACACTGTGAGATTTACTGCTCTTCTTTGACTGTTAAGCAATTTAATTTAATACATTTTAGTCATTGTTAATTACAATTTCTAGGATTTGGAATGATAGGCTGACTTCTATTATGCTATAATCCAGGCCGGAGAGCAGAAGTCAAGCACATTTACTTTGGAAGTAAAATTATTATTAAATAATTACTTTTCACAGGTGTTTTTACCTGTTCCTATCCAGTTTTAAATAACTTTAGCATAACAGAGGCAGAAGTGTTTAAGGGACTAGGAGCTCTTAAAATAAACAAATCCCCTGGGCCAGATGAGATCCTCCCAATAGTACTCAAAGAAATGAAAGAAGTTATTTACAAACCGCTAACCAAGATCATGCAACAGTCTCTTGACACAGGGGTTGTACTGACAGACTGGAAAATTGAAAACATAATACCGATCCACAAAAAGGGTGACAAAACCGAACCAGATAACTACAGACTAATAAGCCTGACTTCTATTATTATTATTATTTATTTCTTAGCAGACGCCCTTATCCAGGGCGACTTACAATTGTTACAAGATATCACATTATACATTATTTCACATTATACAGATATCACATTATTTTACATACAATTACCCATTTATACAGTTGGGTTTTTACTGGAGCAATCTAGGTAAAGTACCTTGCTCAAGGGTACAACAGCAGTGTCCCCCACTGGGGATTGAACCCACAACCCTCCGGTCAAGAGTCCAGAGCCCTAACCACTGCTCCACACTGCTGCCCCATTATATGTAAACTTATGGAAACTATAATAAGATCTAAAATGGAAAATTACCTATATGGTAACAATATCCTGGGAGACAGTCAGCATGGTTTTAGGAAAGGGAGATCGTGTCTAACTAACCTGCTTGACTTCAACCTCAGAATGGAGCGAGGTAACCAGTGGTGTACCACAGGGATCAGTATTAGGTCCTCTGCTATTCCTAATCTACATTAATGATTTAGATTATGGTATAGTAAGCAAACTTGTTAAATTTGCAGCCGACACAAAAATAGGAGGAGTGGCAAACACTGTTGCAGCAGCAAAGGTCATTCAAAATGATCTGGACAGCATTCAGAACTGGGCAGACACATGGCAAATGACATTTAATAGGAAAAAGTGTAAAATATTGCATGCAGGCAATAAAAATGTGCATTATAGGGGGCTCCCGAGTGGCGCATACAGTAAAAGCACTCGTTAGAGTGCAGGATGTGCTCTATAGCCTGGATGTCGCGAGTTCGAGTCCAGGCTATTCCACAGCCGACCGTGGACGGGAGCTTCCAGGGGGCGGCGCTCAATTGGCCGAGCGTCGCTTTGGGAGGAGGGAGGGTTAGGTCGGCCAGGGTGTCCTCGGCTCACCACGCACCAGCGACCCCTGTAGTCTGGCCGGGCGCCTGCGGGCTTGCCTGTAAGCTGCCCAGAGCTGCGTTGTCCTCCGACGCTGTAGCTCTGAGGCGACTGCACGGTGAGTTCGCAGTGTGTAAAAAGAAGCGGGCGGCTGACGGCACACGCTTCGGAGGACAGCGTGTGTTCATCTTCGCCCCTCCCGAGTCAGTACAGGGGTGGTAGCGGTGAGCTGAGCATAATAAAAATAATTGGGCATTTCAAATTGGGGAGAAAGTAATAAAAAAAAAAAAACTAATTGGCAACGACTAAATTAAAAAAAAAAAAAAAAGTGCATTATAAATATCATATGGGAGATGCTGAAATTGAAGAAGGGAACTATGAAAAAGACCTAGGAGTTTATGTTGACTCAGAAATGTCTTCATCTAGACAATGTGGGGAATCAATAAAAAAGGCCAACAAGATGCTTGGATATTTTGTGAGAAGTGTTGAATTTAAATCAAGGGAAGTAGTGTTAAAACTTTACAATGCATTAGTAAGACCTCACCTAGAATATTGTGTTCAGTTCTGGTCACCTCATTACAAAAAGGATATTGCTGCTGTAGAAAGAGTACAAAGAAGAGCAACCAGAATTATCCTGGGTTTAAAAGGCATGTCGTATGCAGACAGGCTAAAAGAATTTAATCTATTCAGTCTTGAACAAAGAAGACTACGTGGCGATCTGATTCAAACATTCAAAATCCTAAAAGGTATAGACAATGTCAACCCGGGGGACTTCTTTGACTTGAAAAAAGAAACAAGGACCAGGGGTCACAAATGGAGATTAGATAAAGGGGCATTCAGAACAGAAAACAGGAGGCACTTTTTTACACAGAATTGTGAGGGTCTGGGACCAACTCCCCTGTAATGTTGTTGAAGCTGACACCCTGGGATCCTTCAAGAAGCTGCTTGATGAGATTCTGGGAACAAAGCTACTAACAACCAAACGTGCAAGATGGGCTGAATGGCCTCCTCTCGTTTGTAAACTTTCTTATGTTCTTATGTTCTATTATGTATTTCTTAGCAGATGCCCTTATCCAGGGCGACTTACAGTTGTTACAAGATATCACATTATTTTTACATACAATTACATAATTTTTACACATTATTTTTACATAAAATTACCCATTAATACAGTTGGGTTTTTACTGGAGCAATCTAGGTAAAGTACCTTGCTCAAGGGTACAGCAGCAGTGTCCCCCATCTGGGATTGAACCCACGACCCTCCGGTCAAGAGTCCAGAGCCCTATCCACTACTCCATACTTAGTTTAGTTCCATGGTTCCATTCTATAACAAAGTGCAGTAGTTCTATTATTTAAATCTCTAATTAAGCTTGTGTTAATCAAGGCACAGTGTCTGCAGTGTCTGTCTGTAACTGGGACATGAATGATCAACAAAGTTTATTCTGTTTGGAATCTTCATTTGGCATCAGAGCAGCACACCAGGGTACTTGACAACATTCTCAATTCTAGTTCAACAGTTCAGTCAGATCTTTTGAGGCACCATTGTATGGTACCAAAAATCAGAACAGAAATGTATAATTTGCAGCTCTTCATGAATGGAACAGCTCCACCATTGGTCTTCTGGACTATTTAACTGCAAAATATTGGAGTCAGCATTTTCCTTCCTAGTGTTATACAGTAGGACACAAACATTTTGGAAAGTGATGACTTTGCTTTTTATGACTTTACTTTTTGTTTTTCCGAGTTCAGTGTAGCTTGCTGTCCCCCAGGAAAGCTTTGTAAACATGATATGACATTTCAAAAGGCATAGTCTGATGAGCAGAAATGTAAATCAGTAAAATGAAGTGTACCACCCTGTAGATAAACAACCAATGGTACAGTCACCAGTTAGTGAGATTATTACAGTGTCATCCTGGGACATTGTGGTGCTCAGAATTAACCACATCTGTGAACTATTGATTCATGAAATATGGAGGGAGCAGGGTAAATGTTAGTACTTTATGATCTTGAAACTAATTTCTCTGACAGAAGTTCAATCTAAGACAGCCTTCTCTAACTTCTCCCAAGCACAGTATCCATTTTTGTTTCTTCAGCAATACTTATGTACTTGCAGCAAGTAATGTAATTCTAGAACTTTGAAGTAAACCCTGCCAAAACTCCACAGAAAATACAGTTTTTCAGTTTGATCCAAGCAGTGCTGCTGAACACATTGATTGTGTGAATAGCCAGCTTTGCCATTACCATTAATTCTCATTATGTAGTTAAACTAAAATAGCTTCACTTGCTTTTGCTATTTAAAGATATTGAAGTAGAAGGTTATAACAAAACGATTTACAGATAGTAATTGCATTTTCAGAGCTGAGCCATTTCTATAAATGCGATCAGAAATGTCATCTATAATGGGGCCTAGCACAATAGTGAAAATATTTGCATCCTTACTTGCCGAGAATTCAAATGCTTAAGGAATAACCTCTCATATTAGAGCTTCCACTTTGTGCACATAAAATACAGTTGAAACTTCTGCCAGTTTTGTTGACGTAGCCCTTTTTAAAGTATGCTGAAGAATGAGCGCAAACATCTCCTTTAACACTGGGGAAGCTAAGACAAACCTTGCTGAAAGTTATCGAAATGAGACGACTCAAACAAGAAAGAAAATACTGCTGGTCTTATTTTATATAACTGTCAAGTAAGAAAATACAGTAACTCTGTCTCCCATTATAGGTAAACAATTTAAGATATGCATTTGATTCTGTATTGATATTTATTTATGCAAAAACTTTTGAGTTTGTTTGTGAAAGAAACGTATGAAACTGCAAACTTACTGGTATCTTTGAAAGTTGTATTGCTGTGCATTCACAAACTCAATTACTGTAAAACATGGGTCCCAATTTCCAATTGTTTACTTAGGGACTGCCATATTACAATTGGAACACACTTCACAGCCCTCTGACGAATTGTGGTAGTGACCAACAAACCCTGTTTCAGGCTGTGTTGAAAGCCAGGTAATGTTTTATAATATCTTCCACTTGAAGTCACAAATATTTAATTAATTATGCAGCAGATATTTGCATTGTCATGTAAAAAAATGTAAAATAAGTGATTTCCAGCTTCCTAAACATATGTTAGCCTATTAAGTGTGGTTTGGGGGGTGGAGCTAGGCCCCCTGCACCCTACATCTTCTTCCATCAATTAAATCTATTCTATTTAATCCTTAGCCACCTACATGTAGTTGTCCAGTGGTTTTTTGTTTCATGTATCACTACAGACCCACATCTAAATCGATTATTTGGAATACAGAAGAAAACTCACATGCAGCAATATCAGAATCAGCAAATCTCTGAAGATGGCGTCCCCTCTATCCAAATCCAGCAGATGAAATGGCTAAAGAAATCCGCCCGGTATCCTGTTTTATCCGACCAACATAGCGACCCCCTCGACTCCGCACAACGCCGGCCTTCCATATCGGCCGCAGCGTTACAGTACTCGATCATGCAGCTCTGTATCTCGTATTCTGACCGCTAGAGAAATCTTCCTTTGGCGTGCATTTCCAGCGCGTCTTTGTAAAGATTGACACGTTCACAGAATCTTGAAAGCTCTGTTTGGAAAAGGTATTTTCTTTTCTGTTGCAATCCAGTACTCAAGCAGCAGCAGTGCCGCTCCCCCAGCTGGTTCAAGTCGCCGACATTTTACCCTGAGTCTGCATTACAAGATCCAGTAGCACAGATTATCTTTCTCTCCTTTTATAATATCTAAAAACAGCAGGCTTTAATTCAGCTCTCAACGATGCCCTTCGGTGCACAATTGCCTGGAATCACTCATTATCAGCATTACCAATTCTGTTTACTTTCTCGCCATTGCAGATGCCAGTACAACCTCGTCTCTCCACGCCCATATCAGCAGTAGATCTCTCAATCATCACGCTGCACTATTTCCATACAATCTCCCAGCTGCAGCGATCCATTGCTACTTTTTTTCAGTAACTGAGACACAAAATCTTAATGGATAGGACATTAATTTGATTAAATTCTCATTCAACTCGGAATCGCCAGCTTGTTTTGGAAAAAAAAATGTTACTGGTGGCGAAATTGTCTTGGTTTCATGTTTTGCAACGCATTCTTGTAGTTTACCCTTGACACCATAAATTGTGTGTTTAAGCTACAGTATCTAGATCCTTGTGCAAGAAAGCCCTGTATTTTCTAATCAAATAATTATTACCTGGAGCTTGGTTTGAAATGTTTACTTTAAAAGGCTAATAATTAATGTGTGGAACTGCCAACAGACATTGAAGAACTATTAATATAATTGAAAGCATTCTCTTACCTCATGATGGATAATGCATTCATAGACTGTTCCCGATCAGTTCAACAGGTTTTGCAGCAAATCTACATCTTGTAGCAACCTCAGAGCAAACACCTGCAGAGATACGATCCACCACACACTTTGTATCAATCTGCTTAAATCTGCCCCAACATTTGTATAATTTATCTCTCTTCAGCCCTCTTGACCGGTCCTCTTTGTCACTGGTCATGCAACTTCTCTGTCGTCCAATATGGATTTCAGTTTCCAATCCTTTTTATTCAAGACACCACTTTCCCGGTACTCATAATAACATGGCCGGAGCATTAGCTCAGATACAGAAATCCAGATTCCATCATAAAGTCTGTAGCTCTTCCAACGCCTCTGGAAGCTTCGCAATCAAATCATCTATTCAACTAAATCTCTCCTTAGTAATCTCCTGGATTCAGCCCAGGATACATGGCATCTACTCTCACCCTTCAACTAGATCCTTCTACACCACCAGCTGGAGTACATTTCTCAACAATTTCTGAACTAAAATGGATTTCCTCAACCCCTTTCAATCAAGATTGGATTCTCGCTTTTTATTGTTGATTCCAAGGACTCTTTCACTATCAAAGTCTACTTATCTGGAATCCAACATCAGTATTATGTGATATTCATTCCTTCAACACTACACTCCATTCCAGCTGTTCACATTTTCCCCAAGGTCGGACATTTCATATTTTGATTTACTTGCTCTTTCATCAACAGCAACTATCAGCAGACTACTCAATACAACGCAAACATACGTGGCTGCAGCACTTGCTACTTCCATCACCCCTCTTATTTCACAGGCTGGACCACCTATTTATTTTCTGTTCCCAAAGCAGGATTAATCCAACTCCATTTAACTAGGACTGGATCATGGCTTTCATAGTTCATGCAAAAGAATCTTTACATCTGGCCCCATCTATAATCAAATCCAATTTGTCAGGAATTCAACACTAATTTTGCTTGATGTCTATCGCTTCTCCAGCTATACTATCAATCCCAGGTGTTCGTCTCCTCTTGTGAGGAATTTTCAAGTGCTCTTCGGCTCCACCTGCTCACCTGGCTATCTCTATAGTCATTCTAGGCAACTTGATTACTTTCTATGCCAAGGCTGCTTTTCTCCATTTGACAATTTAACTATGGAAATCATATGCCTAACAGTATTTTGGGGTTTTTGAGATGCTCTGAATATACAGTTCCTTCTATTTCCAGCTTTCCTACTCTAGGCATCTGCTGCAGTGACCTGAACCTCATTCAAGATTCCTATTTCATCCTATTCCTTTGAATTTCAAAAACAAATCAGCTGCGGCAAGGACAATATATTCAGCTTTCAAAAATCAACTCTCCTCAGTGCCCCTACACTTCCATACTGAAGTACATCGCAGAAGGCAAGGCCATTTCATCCTCTGACCCTTTGTTCTTCAATTCAAGCTGGTCCATTGGAAAAAAAACCTCTCTATGCCCATATGCTTCCATGCTGAAATCCATTACAGCACGTAAACCCAAATCTCCTTCCGACCCCCTATTCATCAATGCAAGCGGGACTGTTGTCTCAAGACATTGGTTTTGTTCTTGTCTCTCCACTTTGGTTTCCAGAGCAGGTCTTCTCCCGTAATTCTGCACTCCGCATTCATTCAGAATCGGGGTAGCCACTTCAGCAGCAAGAAAAAAGATTAAACAGCAAGTAATAAAAAATATGGGATGCTGGACCTCATCAGCAGTCGAAGCTTAAATTTGTTCTTCACCAGCCAAAATAGATCTGCCCATCAGTCTATTGCTAGTATGTCCACAGTGGGGATGACCTATCCGCCTGGGCCACAAAAGGTTTCCTCCTAAAAAAGAAAAGAAATAAAAATGAAAGGGTTTTTTTCCTTTCCACTTTGCAGAGGGTCTTCACATAGTCAGTAGGGTACAGTTACTAACCCCTGTGTCACGTTAAGCGTTTCCTTTCTTTTTGTGTTAAATGTTTTCTCTCTTTTCTTCTTTTCTTTGTCTCCTCAATTTATGTGAGGGCCCCAAGCGGTGAAACCCCTCTTGTTTGTTGGGTCTCCTCAAAGACGGTGACCCCTCTCCTGTTTGTCGGGTCTCTCAACGACGGAAGCCCCCTTCTAAAATTTTGGCTTTTGAAGAGGCGGAACACCCCGCTCTATATATTCTAACATCTACTAACTTTGTTTTCTTTCTGGTTCGAGAGCCTCTTCGTATGTCGGGTCACCTCAAAGACGGTGGCCCCCCTCCTATTTGTCGGGTCTCCTCAGCGATGGAACCTCCCTACTGCGTATGTTGGGCCATTGAAGAGCTGGAACCGCTTTTACTTGTTAATATTACTAATCAATGTTTTTTCTTTCTGGTTTGCAAGCTTCTTCGTATGTCGGGTCATCTCAGAGATGGTGACCCCTCTTCGTATATCGGGTCATCTCAGAGACGGTGACCCCCCTCCTGTTTGTCGGGTCTCCTCAATGACGGAACCCCCCATTATATGCGTAGGGCCTTCGAAGGATGGAGCCTCTCTTTATATGTTCTATTTGTTACTAACTTTATGTCCTAAACATTACAGCAGGTGGCCTAGCTCCGCCCCGTGAATTACTGTTTGACTCCCAGTACTGCAATACATATTCATGGGAGCCAGAAAGTAGTATGCTTTCTGACCCATGTTGGACTGCATTTAAAATCCTCACAGAGAATCTACTTACAATTACTGTGGATATTTGACAACAGGTGGAGCTGAACTTTTGTAGATGGATTCGCCTTTATCCAAGGCGACTTACAGAGGCTAGGGTGTGTGAACTATGCTTCTGTTTCTGTTAGCTGTTACTGGCCACCATTAACGTCAGTATAATCACTGCATGTTGATTGGCCGAGCTTTCATTCTCATCAGATTTCATTTTGGCATGAGTCACAAATCTCCGCCATTTCGCTTTGTGTCAGTGCTCATTTGTTGATCAACGAGACACCTTAGCAGTGCAACATGAAAACAGCGGTATGAAATATTGAAATATTCAAAATTAACATTGCTGCACACAAAAAGCCACATCAGTGTTCTCCATAAATTACATAGTTGATAAATATTAGAAATAATTATCATAAAGCATTTTGCCTTGCACCGATTTACCAGTTTCTAAAAAAGCAAGCGATGTGTGAGACAGTAGGGATTAAGATTAAAAAAACAGGATCATCAAAGTGGTACTTCAGATTTTTGTTAAGCGAGTCAGAATCGGGATACAGATGGAGGTGTGCTTCACGCTTTTCAAACACGGGCCCAACATGCAAGGTACATGTTAAGCATGGTGATCAACGCTTTGTTTTGTTGTGATCCTAGTATTTTCTGTATGAGGACTATAATAAACGAAAACCAAAACGGTGAGGTGTTTTTTCTTTGTACAATGCCCCCTTTTCTAAAACATTTTGAAGAGTTTATTTAAGTTAAACATGAGTTTTCACGTGTGTGTACATCTAAAAAAAAAGGCATAAGTAAACCACAGTAATGATATTACTTGATGAAAATGTGTCTTTTGACACTTTTGTTTATTGTGCAGAAACCATAATACCAGGGATAGATTTTTTTTTTTTTTAAATCTACTTTATACTGTTTCTGCCTGGAAAATCTTTTATGGTAATTAATCTACGCAGAAACACAACAGAGAAACACACAGTATATATTATTGTAGGTAAAGTAATAAGTAAAACATACATAAAAGAAACAGGCATACTGTATATGTTCTAATCCAATACTATTATTGTAGCATGGCCAGGTCCTGTTGTAGGTGAGTACCCAGGGTCTGGAAAGTATGGGGATGATTGCTGAGAATACTATGGAGATTAATAATAATAATAATAATAATAATAATAATAATAATAATAATAATAATAATATCTTTATTTTTATATACTGCCTTTCATAGTGGACCACCATCACAAAGCGCTTTTATTAAAATGGCCAAATCAAGTACATCATTAGTAGTTGTCGTGCCTGTTACATAATAAATCTGAGGGGTATTTTAGCCCCTATTGTGCATTGTTTGACTTAGACCTTTTTGTATTATTTTTTCAAAGCACAGTTGTTTTTTTAATACTGTTTATTATAACATCATCCCTTTTTCAGGATATCTTGAAACAAAACTCCCTCTCTACAGCAGTTACCACGTGTAATATTTCTTAATGCTTGTCATTTAAGGATTAACTTAAGTGCTACGTTACAGTACATGACTGAGTGATACAGCGGATACAACACTTTCAGTATTTTCAATTTCCTTGTTTATGGTGAATTGGTTATAACTGATCAGTTATTTTTTAAGGCTTATTTTGTATTCATAAATGTATTGTGTACCGATATGTATACATTTTAAAAGTATTTATTCATTGGCACTCAAATTGTCTCAATTTTTAAAATGTTTACATCCGGCTGTGCATATGAGTACCTGCACTTGTTTGCTGAGAATTTCACCCCTGTGTACATTAATTCAGAATAGGATAGTTTGGTAAGCCACACAGTATACCCTTTGGGGACTTTCATGCATAATTTTTACTCAGGCTTTTCTTTAGTAAGGATGAAGATGAATGACTTTAAATTTGATACTTTACAAAATTAACCGACCTTTTTTAAAGTTGAAAATAAGACCCAGATTGTATTATTAATGTTAATACATAGTAATTAATGCTGTATTTTGAAAACCTTAAACCAAAAGGTTGTATTTTCTAGAGAATAATTACCACATCCTATGCATGAAAAAGAGTTTTTAACTTACAGGTCACAAAAGGCTGCCGTGACTGTTACAGCTGCATGCACAGCCAGTGATGGAATGAATATATAGAACTGCTAACATCCAAGCAGTGACAAAAACTAGTAAGTTATTCAATTTTTTATGAGAGTGCACCCAAGTGAATTCAATGGCTCAGGTTTCTTCCATCTGTATTACGGCTAGATGTTTCACCAACAATTTCATGAAAAACTGAAGATAAAAAATACATTCATGTATTTAATGACCACACTTCAAACTTGGTTGTAGAATCCTTGTTGTTTGGTCTATGCTTTCTGATAAAAAAAAAAAAAATGTTAAAAATGTAGAACAATAGTCACAGAAGTAAAAAAATTCTGAAACAAAATAATAATAAAACAATTATTTCACATTTCTTATTAAATAAAGTTTTATAAAAAAAAATCGAAATAAAACACAAATCTTGTTTACCCTCAAAAAAAATAAATAAATAAATATATATATATATATATATATATATATATATATATATATATATATATATATATATATATATATATACACACACAAGAATATTTGAGTATCTCTGCCAAGCCTGACTCGGTTAAACACGGGCGCAGCAAGCAATTTCTTTAAACAACACTCCAAGAGAGAGCTTGTTTTCTCCCTGTGCCTGACCCTTGACTGCCAATCTCAGTAAATTAATAAAGGAAAGTAGTTTTTGAAGGCTGGCCCTGGACCTGGATGAGCCTGGGGGTGCAGGGTGGAATTCAAGCTGGGGTTTGGTTTAAACTGCTACCGTGAATGCCAGATGTCAGTCGAAACGTTTGATTCATGAGAGATAGATTAGTTTCAATATAGAATGTGTGATGATAGCAACCTACTTAGAGTGTTGAACACAGGGAATAGCATTTTTTTCCTCTCGCTTTTGGTCAGTCAGTAATGCTTCAGGTTTGAGGTGATAGTCGTTTATGCTTGGAGACACACTATCAATCTCTTCTTGTTTTTACTTTCTGTTAGTTTAGTACTTTGCTGGAGAATAAGAGGAAATGTACAAAAAGTCTCTAAGAAGAGCAGAGTAGCTGAAGTGTTTTTTTAAGGTAGAGATGGTTAATAATTGACACCCAAAGTAAAACAAAAAAAATGACTTGCTTCCTGATGAATGGAAAGCACCAATTTGAAGATGGCACAGCTTAGCTTTTCATGCACCTTTTTAGTTTTCTTGTGTTGTTGTTCTCACTCCTACTCCTTCCCAATCCCTCCTTCGTGGTCACCAGAGAAATGTTTTATCACAAGGTTAAAGGGACGAAGTCATTATCTGGAGTAAAGATTTTTATTGCATGCTCTGAAGTAAAAACAATCTTCCATTGATAAATTTGATAGTTGATGGAAATTATCTTTTTTTAATGTGCCTAGTACCACTGAAGAATAATGTGGCTGCATGACAGTGGCTTTTGAAATGAAATGTTTTTCATTTTAATTCTGTGAATGATTAAAGTTATTGAATTATATTCAATTTAATTAAATAGCTTTTATGATTTAATTTTTGTTCAAGGGAGATGGTATGGCTATTAAAAGTATGATTGAATGATGAATTTTATTAATAATTGTAGATAACAGCCCAGTGTCTTCGAAGACAAAAGAGAGAAAGCCATCTCTCTACTAGCTTAGTGATAAAACCAGCAAACGAAGCATTCTATTTATCTTTTCTTTTTATTTTTGTTATTTCATTTAAGGGGCTTTTGGTATCTTGTAAAGCCTGTATATGTATTTATATAGTTTAGATTTTTTCTTCATTTAATCCATTGATCTTTTTTATTGTTTTTTATTAAACATTAAACTCTGCACTGGAAGCTAATATTTTAAATTGCAGAGCAGTGTCACATGTTGCAGAAGATGATAATGCAACTGTCCCCTTTCCCATTAATCACCATCATATTAAATACTGATTTATAGTCCTCTCGTGCGTATGTGATCTGAAACAAAAACACATTGGAAATGTGAAAAAACGCCAAGTTATCAAAAGTGCCCAGCCATTTAAAGTGGAGATATCAAAAACACAAGCCTAACTTGGCGATCCGCTTTTATTGTGCCTTAAAAACACAAACCAAGTTAGTAAAAACAATTGGGGTAACCTTGGTCCCCATCGGTTTTACTTGCTTTGTGCTGGGCAAGGTTGCCCCAATGGTTTCTTGAAACTTGGCTTGTGTTTTTGATAATATTTCCACTTTAAATGGGTGGGCACTTTTGATAACTTGCCATTTTTTCATATTTCTAATGTGTTTTTGTTTCAGATATCACTTATTTTTTCACTTATAACACACACACACACACACACATTACGGGAATAGCAAATTTGTTCAACCTATATTGAGGCAATGTATTGCCATTTGGATAGGGTAAATGTAAATAGTAGCGTATTCTGTTGAAAGGGTTAAGATGTGAATCTGTAGCGTAGAGGTTATGTAATTAGAATTATTGTATTTCTTGTTCTTATTGTATGACTTATATTGTAACACTTGAATGTATTTGTATTTGCTTGCGATTGTAAGTCGCCCTGGATAAGGGCGTCTGCTAAGAAATAAATAATAATAATAATAATAATAGTTGGAGTGAAAGTATCACTAGTTAGGGTTCAAATCCTAGTTTGTATGTAAAGTATGTATGTTCAATGAAAGTGTCATCCATATCAACATTACATACATTTTTTCATATTAAAAATCTGTTTGTTACTCATAAATAAAATACATTTAATTGTTTTTTTAAGTTTGCAATATAAACCCTCTGTGGGAATCAAATCCAAGACATGCTTCCAATACAGCTTGCAATGCAGACGCCCTAGCTTTCACACCACAAAAAAACTTGCCACTTTCACTGCATATTCTCTCCGGTCACAGCTCACTCGGTCGCACCCACAGTTTCTCATTCAAGTTCAGCGCTGGACTGTCTCCAGTCCCCAGACTCATGCACCCCCTTATATAACCCTGCATCGTTTCCTGCCGTTGCCTGGCTCATCAACCAGTCATATCCATGTTCTGCAACCCCCGAAAACAGCAACACACATTCTCCCCACTCATTCACTCACTCCGCTATGAAAGGCACTATAGAAAATAAATATTGATTGATTGACTGTTTGATATGTGTATATATATATATATATATATATATATATATATATATATAGCCAGGTGATTAACGCGGCAGGTATGTGGGGCAGAGCTAATAAATGGGCTCTGCCCTCTCACTGAGGGGCGGCCAGTTAGAGGACTACAAGTCACAAAATGGCCGCCCCAGAAAAAAACTACAATACCCAACAACAATGGTAGAGTTGAAACTTCACGCGACAAACTACTGTTCCTCTCAGTTGATTTTTAAAACATTTTGGAATTAAAATTAAAATTGCGGTGCGTGTGTTTAAGATACAGAGCTGTGCTTTCCTGACTCTTCCTAAAGATACAGTGCCTTGCATAAGTATTCACCCCCCTTGGACTTTTCCACATTTTGTAGTGTTACAACCTGGAATTAAAATGGATTTAATTAGGATTTTTTGTCACTGATCTGCACAAAATAGTCCATAATGTCAAAGTGGGGAAAAAAATCTACATATTTTTCAAAATTATTTACAAATCAAAAACTGTAAAGTCTTGATTGCATAAGTATTCACCCCCTTTGCTGTGACACCCCTAAATAAGCTCTGGTGCAACCAATTGCTTTCAGAAATCACATAATTAGTTGAATGGAGTCCACCTGTGTGCAATTAAAGTGTCACATGATCTCAGATTAAATACACCTGTTTCTGGAAGGCCCCAGAGTTTGTTAGAGGCATATCTAAACAAACAGCATCATGAAGACCACGGAGCTATCAAAACAAGTCCGGGATAAAGTTCTGGAGAAGCACCAATCAGGGTTGGGTTATAAAAAAATATCCCAAACTTTGAACATCCCCCAGAGCGCCGTTAAATCCATTATTAAAAAATGGAAAGAATATGGCACAACCGCGACTCTGCCTAGAGAAGGCTGTCCACCAAAACTCAGTGACCAGGTAAGGAGGGCATTAGTCAGAGAAGCAACCAAGAGGCCAATGGTAACTCTGAAGGAGCTGGAGAGATCCACAGCTGAGATGGGAGAAACCGTCCATGGGACAACTATAACCCGGGCGCTCCACAAAACTGGGCTTTATGGAAGAGTGGTGAGAAGAAAGCCATTGCTGAAAAAAACCCATATCAAAAGGCATGTGGGAGACACAGCAAACATGTGGAAAAAGGTTCTCTGGTCTGATGAGACCAAAATTGAACTTTTTGGCCTTAGCGCAAAACGCTATGTGTGGTGCAAAGCCAACACTGCTCATCACCCTGAGATCACCATCCCCCACGGTGAAGCATGGTGGTGGCAGTATCATGTTATGGGGATGCTTTTCATCGGCAGGGACTGGGAAACTGGTCAGGATTGAGGGCAAGATGGATGGAGCCAAATACAGGGAAATTCTAGAGGAAAACCTGTTTCAGTCTGCAAGAGACCTGGGACTGGGGCGGAGGTTCAACTTCCAGCAGGACAATGACCCTAAACACACAGCCAAAGCTACACTGGAGTGGTTTAAAAACAAGAACCTGAATGTCTTAGAATGGCCCAGTCAAAGCCCAGACCTCAATCCGATTGAGAATCTGTGGCAAGACTTGAAAATTGCTGTTCACCAACGGTCCCCATCCAATTTGACAGAGCTTTGAGCAATTTTGCCAAAAAGAATGGGCAAAAATTGCAGGATCCAGATGTGCAAAGCTGGTAGAGACTTACCCAAAAAGACTCACAGCTGTAATTGCTGCCAAAGGTGCTTCTACCAAGTATTGACTCAGGGGCGTGAATACTTATGCAACCAACAAATGTCTTTTGTTTTTTTTGTTTAATTAACTTTTGTGTCACAATAAAAATATTTTGCACCTTCAAAGTGTTAAGTATGTTGTGTAAATCAAATGGTAAAAATCCCAATTAAATCCATTTTAATTCCAGGTTGTAACACTACAAAATGTGGAAAAGTCCAAGGTGGGTGAATACTTAGGCAAGGCACTGTATGTACTAATTACCCTGACAAAGAAAGAATCGCATAGCTGCAAAAATTAGGGAGATACCTATTCTGACCAGTAGCGGTCAAATTGACCGATACATATTATAACACTAAAATGTTGTGGTATTATTTGTATTTATCAGTCGGGACTTGCAGCCATGTATTGAAGTTTGATTATATCAGTCTGCATTCCTTAAGTGAGCGGTCTTCTGTCATTTCTATTGTTTCAATGATAGCCTATCAATCATCCTTGACAGCTCATGGCACCTGGCTGTCTGTATGATAGTCTATTACCTGTGTGAGCCACTACTTTTCTCCTCTATGTTTTAGATGCACTCTTGCTACTATATAAGTCACTCGTTTTTCTAAGAAATTCATTGTTACCCCAATACACATTGAAGATGCATGACAGCAAAGCAGTGTTTGGAATTACTGCAAAGTTTACCAAAGAACAATTCTGATGCAGCAGAGATGGACAATGACTTACCTGACTCTGCAGCAGACTGGGTTTGCAAAGATGAGTCTTCCAGAAGCAGTGACAGTGAGGAGAATGCCAGCACCGAGTGCACAAAGAGGGCGCAGGAGATCCTGTGGGAAAAGAAGCAATCCTGTGGCAGCCCCTGCAAGGATGCCAGCCATTTCACCTGCATTAGCCCCTGCACCTGATCCAGCCTCTACTTCACCTGAGGCAGCCGCTTCTCCAGCAGTAGCGCCAGCACCACCTGGCACTCAAGAGGCTGGTAATGATGGCACTGTTTGGAACACTATAAAGTGGGGAGTTGCTTTTTTTTCAGAGACAATGCCACGGAATCACTTTTGTGAAATTTTGCGATTTTTGCATTTCGATCTGAAGCAAACCAGAAGCGCCCAACTTCAAAATGATACATTTGCCCTGGCATCAGAAATTTGGACCCGCTTCATTGACAATAGCATTCTTCTACAAACTGGAACAGAATATTACAGTGGACGAGCAGCCAGCCGCAAGAGACGGCAATGCCAGATTGCAAAATGTAATGGCAACAATGTTGATAGCTGTGCCAAATGTGCAAAGACAGTTTGCGGTAAGGGCACTGCATATGTTGAAAAGCACAGATTGTAAATGAAGCCCATTCTGTTCAAGCTAATAGGTTTCAGCATATCATAAGCATGCAGGGAAAATAACATATTCTCTCGTTTATAACCACTGGTGTAGGGGACTGCCCTTTCTCCCAAACCTAAGTTTGAAAAAAACTAATTTGAAATGAAGCCTCTTGAATGTTACATGCCCTTTGAGACTGCCTACTGGTAAAAGCTTGCTGAATGCAATTAACAAACATCACAAAAGTCACACATTCAAAAATCGTTGGTTACATGAGTTGACAGGTATGAAAGTTTGAAACTAGATCAACTGCAAAATACAGCGGTTATGTGCTATGAACTATGACATATTGAAGTTAATGTATGGTTGCAGCTTGACAATCCGCGCGCCAGTTAACCGTCGGGATCGAAAACCTTTTAGCAGAAACCACAAACTCAGGTTTGCCTTAGGGGAAGATTGCTTTGGGAAAAAAAGGATGAAATGAAGAAGTACATTCTATGTCAAGATAAACCAAAGCAACAGTAGAGAAATCCTTTAGTGTTCAGGCTCATTCTGTGTTAACAGAAGTTATTCTGTCAACTGTGCTGTCAGTGGAAAGGTCAGGCTACCGAGAGTAATTAAAAATTTTACTTGGGAGAACTTGCTCTTTACCTACTTCTGTCTGCAGATAAGCCTTGATACTGCAATGCCGTCTATACTGTTTCTAATATTATGATTTAAATAAAGGCTAAAGGCTTTTCTTTTGTCTTACTAGAATTTGCAACATTGTCACTGGCCCCCTGTTTTTTTTTTCAAGTTTGCCTTAGGGGAATATTGCTTTGTGAAGTGTTTTGATTCTTTTTGAATATTTTATTTGTTTGTTTAAATGAACAAGAGCGCATTGGCGACTCACCTCGCAGTCCTTGTGAGAGTCTGTGTATTTCCTGGTCTGGTGACGCCACCCACAGAGCTATCCTGCCACAGATGTACTCAACCAGAGATTAATTTTAAGAGGTAATCTTGTTTGAACAAGACTGTGTTCATGTACCACTGCAGTCATGTGCTATGCTCAGCCTGCTAGAACTTCAGAAATGTACTGTATGATCCAGCCCTTCACTGCAAACTAATAAGATTATCAAATACAAACCATTCTTGGACATGCCAGTAAACAAGCTGTCATTGTAGAAAACTGCGGCTTTTGTATATTTTGTATGCTTGGCATATTATTATGGAAACATTTATGGAATACTGTGGTTATTCCACAACTGTCCAAATAGATTACACAATGAGATCCATTAAGTAACTTATATTCACACTGTAGTGTTAAATACACAGTTATTCAACAACAGAGATGTCGCACTTGTATAAAAGCCCTACTACAAATCATGCTTCTAAACTGGTATATAATAATAATAAAAAAAGAATATTGTTGACATAAAATAACAGCACATGTAAGTAATATACTTTTCTACAAATCTTTAGTACATTTTACAAAAACTCATGTCAAAGATTTGTTTTATAAAGTGTTTCTGCTCTACTTAATGTACAGCAGTTGAGTGATGAGCAAGCAGTCCCAAAAGCTTTAAGAACCTGCAATAATACCGACATAACTTATCTGCTTTGTGAAAAAGGACCTTCCATGCTCCTGTATTAAGGATGTCAAGTTTGGTAAATTACCAAAAAGGGATAAAAGAGTGAATGAGTCTGGAGTCCAAGGTTAAAAGAAAAAACGAGTCTGAAGACTGATGTAAGGATGAAAAATTAGGGTTTTGTTAAAAACAAATCAACAAAAATGTTTTTAACCAAATTGTTGAAGGTAACAGACTCCTTTTAAAATGTTCAAAGTGTGGGCCAGACATGATGTGATATAGTTAAAAAGAATGAAGTATTGTTTAACATTCAGCTGAGTTCTCTGCAGCCACCCACCAAATTGCAGTTTTTGTCTCGCCAATGCAAGATAAATGTTACGTTGTTTCATTAATTTCTCATAGCGCCGCTTCCCTTAGTCAATTTATGTGACAGATTATGTTTGAACCTTTCCCCTAAGCAAACCTCCCTGCATTAACAAAATCCCACAGTTCAATTGGCAATTTCAAATGCAGGAAGCATTGCGTAACTGTGAACAAATAACCAAACCTTTGCCTTTGCTAGTTAAATTTGATGGATTCTATGCTCAGATGAACTATTTTCTGTATGTTATTCAGAGCTGTTGAGAGGTTTGGGATGGTGCTGAGACCTAAAGGATTGTTTTCTTTGCAGCCCCTGTTAAACCTTTTTAATGGTCAAATAAATTGCGTGTGAGTATCATTGCTCCCAGATTTGTTTGGAGATTTTTTAGATTGTTTTAATGGTAGCTTGAGGGAAGCGAACCCAGCTGGTAAGTTGTAAAGTGGGTTCAGGAAGCAACATAAGTTAGTAAATAAAGCTGGCTGAGGAACAGGACATGAAGCGACAGAGTACCCATGTACAATAGCGCTCATTTCTGATGGATTTAAAAAAAAAATGTAGTCAGCTTTAAGTATATAAAAACTAAAGAGAATTTGAGTTCCCAAAAACTCTATAGGACCAGATTTTAAAATGGGCCATGTCTTTAAAAAAAAAAAAAAAAAAAGACGGCTTCTATATATGAAAGATGAAAGCATACTCAGGAGATGTTGACTTGTGGTATAAAATAAAGTGTATCCTTTTGAAGGAGGTTTTTTTTCAGATGGGATTTATTATTATATTATTATAATATTCACATTAAGCATGCTCATTTCTATGCCATCAACAAGCACCCATAGTAACTCTTCTAGCAGAAATTAACAATTCTGTTGAACTGTTATCAATAGCTAATGCAGTTTCAGCGATCCGAAAGGACAAACAGGAATAACATAGGGGCAATTTGGTGCACAGTGGAGAATGTCAATAAACATAACTGAAATACATTTAGGCTTCGAAACTGGCTGAACAGACATGTGGAATGAAGTCAGACTTCACACAGAACCTGCATTTAACTCCCAGTTTAAAAGCTGTGTAATCACACTATTAAAATCAATTTTTATTTCAGGCATCACAGGGTGCCAGCAGGGATAATGTAACTATCCATCCTCTTTGTTGGTGAACTTTGAGCAAGTGGCACCGTAGTTCTCTAAATCTATCTGTCACTGTCTAGTTGCCATTAATAAATCAATAGTCAGTCAAGACATTGTGTTTACTGGTGCAGTGAAGCTTTATGAATGCAACCCACCACCTGGATGTTGCAATGTATCCAATAGACATGGACTGTATCCTTTAGTACTTAACATTCTCTTTTCTAATTAGGTTTTCAATTTCAGTGTTGTGTTTGGTTTCAGTCCTGACTTGAAATGGCAGTGGTCTCGGTCTCATGTGTAGTGAAAGAGACATTTCCTCTCATGCATTGCTGTATCAATCTGCCAAGCTATAGAGCTCCCTCTGCTGCACCAGTTGCTAGTCTGGTCTAAATCTGCTATGTGATTGGCTTTGGAAGTCCGAAATGCTTTTACATATCTGTTCAGGCTTTTACAATCATGGTATGGTAACAGGTTGGAATGTGTACAAAATGTAGCTTCCTGCATTCTCACATTTTCATACCCTTCAGTGTGAATGATGTGGCCTAAAGCAGGCACTTGCATTTGCATGCCTCTTGGAATCTGGAATGATTCTTGGAATGCAAAGTTACAATCTGCTATGAATATCATATTCATTCAACCTGTTCTTTTCTGGCTTTTTCCTCCTGGACTGTTTTTATGACCACAGTTTATAACACATTAGTTTCCATGTTTATCAAGTGATCTTTAAACCTCCTCCTCCCAACTGTTGCTGAAGTAAAGGTAATTGCCTTTTTTTTTTTTTTGAAAGCCAGTGCAGTGCCTCCTATTTTCTGTTCTGAATGCCCCTTTATCTAATCTCCATTTGTGACCCCTGGTCCTTGTTTCTTTTTTCAGGTCAAAAAAGTC
This sequence comes from Acipenser ruthenus, assembly GCF_902713425.1. Taxonomy (NCBI): domain Eukaryota; kingdom Metazoa; phylum Chordata; class Actinopteri; order Acipenseriformes; family Acipenseridae; genus Acipenser; species Acipenser ruthenus. The sequence goes on along the minus strand of NC_081189.1, from coordinate 112,780,493 downwards.
CCCTGGGTCGACATTGTCTATACCTTTTAGGATTTTGAATGTTTGAATCAGATCACCACGTAGTCTTCTTTGTTCAAGACTGAATAGATTCAATTCTTTTAGCCTGTCTGCATACGACATGCCTTTTAAACCCGGAATAATTCTGGTTGCTCTTCTTTGCACTCTTTCTGCAGCAGCAATATCCTTTTTGTAACGAGGTGACCAGAACTGAACACAATATTCTAGGTGAGGTCTTACTAATGCATTGTAAAGTTTTAACATTACTTCCCTTGATTTAAATTCAACACTTCTCACAATATATCCGAGCATCTTGTTGGCCTTTTTTATAGCTTCCCCACATTGTCTAGATGAAGACATTTCTGAGTCAATGATATTTATAATCCACATTTTTATTGCCTGCATGCAATACTTTTCACTTTTCTCTATTAAATGTTATTTGCCATATGTCTGCCCAGTTCTGAATGCTGTCTAGATCATTTTGAATGACCTTTTCTGCTTGTGACAGGCTGGCTCGCAGTGGTGAGGTGTGGTGACGTCACGGACCAGGAAGTACAGAAACCAAACCAATGGATGGGCGGGTGAAGCTGAGTGCAATGGCACTCAGCATGGATTTATTAACAAACCAAAAACAAAAGATTTAAACAATATCAAAACACAAAACAAAAAGGCGCGATGGCCAAACAAACAGAAACAAGTATATTTTTAAATATAGCAATTGTTCTTTTTCCTCGCTCTTTCTCTCCGCTCTCCCGTACTCTCCTCTCTATACTCAACAACCAACCCCGCAGCACGGACAGCTGCCGGTTCTTATACTCTGGCCGAGGGGTTAACTAGTTGTTAATTATCTTATTACCTCTCGGCCACAGTCTGCACGCATTTGGTAAGGATGCATGACTGTCAGCTAGTTGCATAATCAGTAGCTGATCAGTCATGCATCCTCACGGGGTTTTTAAATATCAATAATAAAAGACGCAGCGTTTTTAACTGCACCGCAAACAAAAATACAAATAATAATAAATAAATACACAGGGCCAGGACACTCCGCCACACTGCTGCAACAGTGTTTGCCACTCCTCCTATTTTTGTGTCGTCTGCAAATTTAACAAGTTTGCTTACTATACCAGAATCGAAATCATTAATGTAGATTAGGAATAGCAGAGGACCTAATACTGATCCCTGTGGTACACCACTGGTTACCTCGCTCCATTTTGAGGTTTCTCCTCTAATCAGTACTTTCTGTTTTCTACATGTTAACCACTCCCTAATCCATGTGCATGCATTTCCTTGAATCCCTACTGCGTTCAGTTTGAGAATTAATCTTTTATGCGGGACTTTGTCAAAAGCTTTCTGGAAATCTAAATAAACCATGTCGTATGTTTTGCAATTATCCATTGTCAATGTTGCATCCTCAAAAAAGTCAAGCAGGTTAGTTAGACACGATCTCCATTTCCTAAAAACCATGCTGACTTTCTCCCAGGATATTGTTACCATATAGGTCATTTTCCATTTTAGATCATCTTATAGTTTCTATAAGTTTACATATAATAGAAGTCAGGCTTATTGGTCTGTAGTTACCTGGTTCGGTTTTGTCACCCTTTTTGTGGATCGGTATTACGTTTGCTATTTTCCAGTCTGTCGGTACAACCCCTGTGTCAAGAGACTGTTGCATGATCTTGGTTAGCGGTTTGTAAATAACTTCTTTCATTTCTTTGAGTACTATTGGGAGGATCTCATCCGGCCCAGGGGATTTGTTTATTTTAAGAGCTCCTAGTCCCTTTAACACTTCTGCCTCTGTTATGCTAAAGTTATTTAAAATTGGATGGCAATACAGTAACGACCTGGATAGGAACAGGTCGACATGTGTGTGTGTATATATATATATATTACTGAATTACAGAAAAAAGAAAACATGCCCATACAGATACACAGATATGAAAAATGTTGTCCCATTGCCTTGTCCATAGAAGCTCGTTAGCCGCCCCTGTGCCGACAGAATATGTGATACCTAAAACAAGAATTTAACTAACTAACTAATGCCGGCAGGCAGGACAAGTGGCACTTGGGCCACCTTCCCCCTAAACAAGGCCGCTGCAAGGTGGAGGTAGGGGAAGAGGGGGCCAAACAAACAAAAAAATAACAAGAGGGTGTAGAGAAGCAAGGCTTTTCTAGGGCTTATGGTTACATTATTGATTAATGGGTGGATTCTCCTATTCAGAAATACAACAGGTTTCCAAAGCAATTACTGTATGAATTGCTCTGTAATTGTTGCTAATTGTTGGGATCTGTGAAACTAGCTGTTTATGTGTTTAAAACATCTGTTTCACATCTGGTGGCATTGTCCATAGTGCTAGATTAACCTTTTGGTGAGAAATGGCAATACAGTAACGCAACAAAATAAACTATATACCCTGTATAGTTTCATGCAGATTTACATTTGTGTATGTTTTTTATGAATATTGGTAACTGTATAATTACCATTCTTGATCTATAATTACCATTCTTGATCTAAAAAGTAGTGTTAGAATTATGTGGCAACTTCTGTAATAACTACTTAGTAATTGGTGTTACCAATGGAAGGCAATGTATAGCAGAACTGAATGCGATGCAGAATTCATCACTGAATCCCTCAGTGTGTCTCCATTTTCTTAAGCTTCTGACAGAATACAACTTTATAGGTTCATGCTGTCTAGCTGGCATGCATACAACTCGGGTCTCATGCAATTCCATTTCTATACCTGCTATTAATGTTACACATGACATTAATATGCACCGATTACTTCAGGATCAAGAGCCATTGGGGGCTATTTTAATCTAAACAGCATCGTAATACAGTACCACCACCCTTTAACACTAGAACTATCAGAGTTATAAGCATACCTAGAACCACTATGAGCAGTGAATTTGACCGGTGTAGTAAAAAAAAATTGAATATTATAATGAAAGAACAAACAATCGGATATAAGTCGTAGTTTTATTCAGGCACATCATATAAAACATCTGCACAACCAAAACATTGTAAATAAATGAACATTTGAGAAGAAATAAGTGTATGTACAGGTATATTATTTATACAGATGTTGCGCTTCTCCACATATGCAGTGCACTTTCCACACACTGCCTTTGCGCATTGGGCACCGCTATCAAGAGTCTTGTTACCATTGCATTTGGCAACCTGGCATTGTTGTCGTTTGGGGCTGGCACCGGGGTCGCTACCTTCAGCTGTGAGTACCTGCTTTGCACTCTTTTTCTGTTCAAAATGTTTCTGGTGATGTTCTTCGGCTAGCTGCAATATATAATTTCTCCTCATTATCTTCTTGCCTGTGCATTCCTTGTAAAGAATAAGAGTTGATGGCTGCGAGATTATTATTATTATTATTTGTTTATTTAGCAGATGCCTTTATCCAAGGTGACTTACCGAGACTAGCGTGTGTGAACTATGCATCAGCTGCAGAGTCACTTACAACTACGTCTCACCCGAAAGACGGAGCACAAGGAGGTTAAGTGACTTGCTCAGGGTCACACAAGGAGTCAGTGGCTGAGGTGGGATTTGATCTGGGGACCTCCTAGTTACAAGTCCTTTTCTTTAACCACTGGATCACACAGGATCCAATACATTGTAAAACACATGAACAGGCCACCTGCGAGACACAGCTTTCACTGAGTATTTCCGTGCCATCTGGTCTAAAATGTCAACTCCATACTTCGTTGTATTGTAAAATTCCACAGTTCTGTTTTCTTTTTTTCATCAGTCCCAATGGTAACTGACAGATGAAGGGAGCTAAGCATAATTACATTCTTGCTCGGCTTGCACTTGTAAACTGTTAGAGTACAGTCTGAATGCTTCAGAATTGTAAGGGACTACACCTCTGGTTTCCTGAAGATCGTGGCAGCTCTCTCCTCTATTTATTTACAATTTCAACCAGGCTTATTTTTTTCTTCTTCAACTTTTTTACCAATTGCAGGGAGGTAAAAAAGTGTCCTAAATAGGGTCCCATTATCTGAAGTACCATACTGTCACCCAGCCTTTGGTCAGCTGGGCGAGTCTTATCCTTGCCCAAGTAGGGGTAGGCATTGACCAAATATTTAGACAGAAAGTCTGCTGGAAAAAGCTGCTCATCCACTGTAATGTTCTCTCCCGGTTTGTAGCAGAGAATGCTGTTATCAGTGAAGCGGTTCCAAACTTCGGATGCTAGGGCAAATTTATAATTTTGAAGGTGCACGCTTCTGGTCATCTTCAAATCAAAACACAAACATTTTATAATTTCATAAAAGCGTTTCCGTGCCATTGTCTCTGGAAAGAAAGAAGGTCCCCACTTACCGGACCACAAGCTGTCCAGAGACAGGCTGTTGGCACCATGTGCTCCACGAACAAACAATAGTGCAATAAATGCTTCCAATTCCTCCCAGGGCATTGATCAGGAATCAACATAAAAGTTTGCTACACAAGGCGAGTGCTAGTCCCACTAAAAAGAACGTCCCGCTCCAGAAACCTACTACACTACGCAAACCCTCTCTATACTGTTTGGGATCAACATCCCCTAAATGACCTGCATCTTGGCTCCCGGAGTCCCGACATCCTCACGCCAACTCCGGCCTCTTCAAATGGCCTTAGCTGGGCAATGCCTTCACAAGCACCGTTTTGGAGTGGAAAGGTTTCATGGAGCAGGTGCTCTCCTCCTCGATGTCAACACAGCAAGCTTTCGCTCAGCGCCCCTCTGTATGGCTGTGCAGTAGCCTCGAGCTGCGGCGCAAACACTTTTTCAGCTGCGCGCAGGTTCCCCAGGCACGCCCCCCAGCCAATCAGAACCTCCCGATCAACTCAGCACCAGGCGAGTCTACCTGCTTAATTAGTTGACAAGCAACACGTCTCCTGTTGCAGTCCCAGCTGCTTCCATAAAGGCACACATGCACTCAAGAACCAGCAACAATTACAAAATTACCATAAAAACCATTGTATAAGTCGATTTTCTAGGCATGTTTTGGGGGCCCTAAAAAGGAAGGGAGCGACTAATACACTGGTGTGACGTATGTCCCGGTGAGTCTATTAAACTACTGTACCAGTGCCACAAACAATAATATACCAATGGGATTACTACAGCCATGGTTATGGCTCACACAAACTTAACTGTCGACACCCGATTATTTTTTTCAGGATCTACGGCATTCACGTCATGTTGCTAGGCAGAAACACAAAACCACCTATAAATACTGCTGAAACTACCAGGAAAGCAGGTAAAGAAAAGAGAGATAGAAAAAACTGAAATAAAAGAAGTATTGAGTGCGCACTGGATTCCTACGTGGCCAGACAAAGAGAGAGGAGGAGGAGGAGGAGGAGACTTTCCCAAATATTTAGAAGTCATCTGTCTTTTCTGAGCCTGTCTGATACACAATGTATGAAGCAATTTTGCCTCAACACACAAACAATCACTGACATCTGCCAGCTGCTTCAGGCTGTCCTGGAAGGAGACACGCCGAGCGCACACTGTGCCTGTAGCACTAAGGGTACCCGCTGCACTAACATTTTATGCCACTGGCTCATTCCAACGTACTGTGGGTTACTGTAAAACCATAAATATTTGCAACCAAGTTATTTGGCGAATCACACCCATAAAACCTATTTTGCTCCAGAAATGTTGGCTACCTGTTGCAATATACAAAGTATGTCTTGTTAGTGGAATTTGATTTTGTGCCAAAAATGTTTGCGTTTTTTTTTCATACATGAAAAACTAATAATAAAAGGTTCGCAAATATTTATGACTTTACAGTATACTGCAGACAGTTGGCTGTGCAGTGCGCGATGTACCTGCTGCTTTAGTAAAGCGGGCAGGAGAATTTATCCATTTCCCTCTCAGGAGCTGCAAAATGAGCATATTTTTCCACAGCTGGAAGTTTAATGCAATTGTACTGCACTGTATGCAACACTAAGATGTTTTGTTAACTGGTTATAGATGGTGCACTGTTTAGGTTATTGTTTTGTTTTTTGCTTTTTTAACTGGTGCAAGCAGTACTGTTTAATACTTTTCTTTACAATTTTAATTAATACAATGAATCTGTAAAAGTCAATTCAGCTGAAACTATATTGTCCAAGTATGGTTTTGGAAAGAAATGTGCAGTAATACAAATATATGTTCTTGAAGTGTTTGGGTACCTGATAAGCTAAAATAAAATAGGTTAATACAGATGTGATGTAGGATGTATAACTTGATTTTACTTACTGGTGCACTGTTAATTATTACTTTTGAAATCTGTTCAAGTTCCACTTGTCAGTGGTTTCCACTGTTACTACTGGAATTTACAATAGTAGGGTTATATCTATATTTTGACATTTTACTTAAATTGACTTGAATCAATTATTTTGAAAAACGGAATAGAGTTTTTATTATCAGTTTAAATAAAAACGAAAAACAACACTGTGAAAGTATTAATGGAATAAATTGTTGCAAACAAGGGTTATTTAGAAACTAAGCCTGTGTATTTTTCTTTATTTATTGGTGTTGAACTAAAAGTATTTTAAACAGAAAAAAAGGTGTTTTCCTGAAAATTAAGTCTCAAAAAGGGGGAGCGACTTTTGCGACCTATACAATGATGTTTAAGTGAGTAATTGTCAATTTATACTAAAATGTAATTGTCAAATTATGCTAAAATGATCACTTCATGATTATAGTAATGTGTGCACACTAGTTTTTTCCACTGTAAAAATCCTTTACCTGAAGCTGTAATGACTGTATGTCATTAGGGCATTACAGAAATACATGATCAATTGTACTGGAGCAGAAAAGCAGAGAAAGACTAAAATAATCATGGTTATGTGGTTATTTTTTAATTCTTTTTAGTTGTGTATTTATTAGATAATATTGTCCTACTGTGGTTAAATTGAGCTGTAGATGGCATCCTACATAATGTATGGTGTTACTGAAACCACCCCTGTTGGTTGGTAGTGGTTGAGGAAGTGTGCAAAATGAGAGAAAGTACTTACAGTTCAGTATGTTGCCTTCCCGGTGTATTCACACAATACTGTCAATATACTTTAAAATGATGCACATACGAACAACTGTGATAGGGGTTGATAGATTACTATTTAAGATAGAGAACACAGATTCAGCTCAAACAAACAACAGCATACCATAGCAAGTATTTGTAAGATGCCTCTTTGTCTTCGGCCCTACTTGCTTTTATTAACACAGAGCTTTGCAGTGATTTTATATTATTTGTTATTTTTATTTTCCATTTTTGCTCAGTGCAAAAACCAACAAGCCTTGTCTCACATTTTCCAATCCTACATTCTTATCATGCACAGTAGAATATAGATCTGCTTGCATATTGACCTTTTTTTGTTATTTTTACTTATAGGAGGCTGTGTGGTCCAGTGGTTATAGAAAAGGGTTTGTAACCAGGATGGCCCAGGTTCCAATCCCAGCTCAGCCACTGACTCATTGTGTGACCCAAAGCAAGTCACTTAACCTCCTTGTGTCTTTTATATGAGACTTTGTAAGTGACTCTGCAACTGATGCATAGTTTACACACCATAGTCTCTGTAAGTCACCTTGGATAAAGGCATCTGCTAAATAAACAAATAATAATACTAATTCGTTGGCATATAAATTAAAAAATCAATTAGGGTTTTGCCCAATTTACAGTATATGTTTAACATTTTCAATATCCAGTCCCCACCCTTCAATATCGATATTCGTTTTATTAGACCTATTAAATTGGGTATATTCTACATGACTTTAAAGTTAATAATTAAATACTGATAATTAAATTATAAATACATAAACATACACACACACATGCCCAAACACAAATCTGCAGATGTAATAAAGAAACTGGCTTTGTAAGAGGTTACAAATCCTGTATTATCACCGCCCTGGTCAAGTCATCTGTCTGTTGTGGGTTTTTTTTGTATCTCTCTTAAATGTAAATTATCCAGGTTTTTATTCTAAATATATGTTTACTCCTGAGAGTGTCTAAATAATAGGCAATTTGTGAAAAGGAATGTAAAAAAAAAAAGAATGCCTATATGCCTATAATGCATTTAGATGTCATTTTTTTCTCCATTTGTTGACGTAGTAAAGGCTAGTCCAGGTGTTTCTTATTCATAAACATGATTTTTCCCTCCCCACTGGTAATATAAGCCATTGAAACAGGTTGCATGATGGTTGATGTATACACTGAAGTGGTTTTGACCAGTTGTGTGTTTGGAATGCAAGATGCCAAGTAGTTCTGCAGCATTGCACCCAGGAGTTCAGTGTTAAAACAGACCCAACACACAGCAGTTGAAAGCTTGATTGCTTTCTCTTTTGTTTCTGATATAAAAACACTAGAGAGCAGTCTACACTGTTTCTTACTCATACCATTTCTCATATGTAACGTATTAATGCATCAACCAAAACAGAGACGCAAAGCACGCACAACCCTTTGTATATCTTTGCAGTACAGCATGTGCAAAATTGCACTGTAATTTAAGTATCGGGAAAATAAGCAACATTAATCGACAGGTTGCATCTTCTGTTTGGGATGTAATTGGAAGGACATTGATTCACTACTTGTTCATAAATTATGCACTCAATTCATTATATGGGTGAATCTCATTTAATCTACTCAAATTAGTAGACTTTCAAAACATGAGGCAATATACCCCCCTGAGCCCCCAAACATTTTTTAACTGTAAACACAATTAGATTTTAGTTGCACATATGGAAATGTGTTGTGGTTAAAAGGCTTGGCATTTGAAATGAAGAGCACTAAAAGTAGTTTATCATCCTGCCTTTTCAAAGGCAGTATTTCATGATGCTGAAAATAGTAGGTGCTCACATATGTTAAATACTTCTGAAGACAAGGATATTGTAAATACCATTTTATTTAAACATTTTAGTTTACAAAAGAAATAGGATAGCTTGCATCTTTGTTCACTCTTGCATGTATGCTTAACAGATTTTAGACAGAAGGGTTACCATAATAAAATTCTGATCAGCTTTTCCAGTGATGTTCAAATATTCTGAAGTTGAAAAACACATTAAAGCTCAAATATTCAACTTTTGTGATAAACAAACAAACATAAAAAAAAATGCACAGCCCCACTCACGTCAAGTCTACAGGTCCCTCAGAAACTGTTTTGAGAACAGTAAAACCATAATCACAGTCTCTGTTGGTCCTATGCAGTGCAGTGCAAAGTATGTTCATTTTAAACCCAGCATTACGTCACACTTCACACTCTCTTGATGGCTGTTGGTGACAGGAGCAAGATCCGTACTCATTAATGATGACCAGGGCACCCTCAATTTGGTTGGGTTTGTAATCTACATAGTACTCCTGGGCAGATATGGCAGCCATTTGCTGCATGGTCTGCTTCTGCTTCTGCTTGCGGCGTTGTGTGGTGAAGCATTGCCTCAGGTGTCGCAGGCTGGCAGGAAAGCACTTCCAGGAAACATACAACATCAACACAATAATGAGGAAGGAGAAAATGAGTGCCATTGTCCCTGTGACCACCTTATGGATGTGCATAGTGTTTTCAAGATTCTCATTAACCGTTGTCACTGTAAGCGATTCTGTCACCAGTTCCACTTCTATATTCTGTACGTTGTAAGGGGTTATGGTGGGTCCTCCATCACGATAAACATTTCCCCTATCCTTGGGTTCTGTGTATGTATCTGTATAAGCTGTGGCATCTATGGGATCTTCACAGAGCTGGAATGCGTAGACGGCATCTAGAACATCCTCACCCTGTGTGTATTCAGGGGTGGCACACAGTAAAGTTTTATCATGCTGGCCCTGGAAGTTGCTCAGCCAGGATGCCAGGGAACATACATTTCTGCTGCAGTCCCATACATTCCCAGACAGGCTGATGCTGGTGAGGGACGTCCAGGAATCTAAGATTCTTTGATCAATGTAGGTTAGCTTGTTGGAATCCAGTTGCAGGGATTTCAGGTTAGGCACGGCTTCAAACACGTGAGGTTCAATGTGTTCAATCTCGTTCCCTGAAAGGTCTATTTTTTCTAGAAAATTCCATGTCCAGTCCAGAGTGTTAACCACGATGGTTGCTTTGTTTCTACGCATGTAGAGGGCTCTCAGGGAGATAAGTCTGGGGAAGTGGGCGAGGTTGACTTTCACCAGTTCATTGTGCTCAAGGTGCAGCTCAGTCACCTTAAACAATCCTGCAAAAGAGTTCCGAGCCAGGCTTTGCAACTGGTTGTAGCTCAAATCTAGAAACTGCATGCTACGGCAATCCTGGAAAATCCTCACTGGCACAAACTTCAGTGCGTTGTACCGCAAGTGTAAAGTGGTTAGCTTCCTAAGGCCATGGAAAAGCTCTGGCTCCAATGCCTGTAGGTTATTGTAAGATAAATCCACATTACGCAGGTTGGGCATGGGGCTGAAAGTGGTGTTGGGGAGGGTCTCAATCTTGTTGGAGCTAAGAATGATCTCTTTCACCCTACGCAACCTCTGGAAAGCATTCTCCTCCACAGTGAATATGTGATTGTGATCCAGATAGAGCCATGTGAGCTGCATTAACCCCACAAAGTGTCCATCACGCAGCTCTGAAAGGCTGTTGTACCGCAGAGACAAGCCCATGATACCCGAGAGGTTGCCAGGTATCTCTGTCAGATTCAAAGACTCACAGTATAATAGCCTTCCATCGCACCGGCACAGCTTCGGACACACACTCTCCACAACTGGAAACATTTTTAAAAAGATGCCCAGTGTGCACAGTATCAATCCTGGGGGCTTTCTTAGCAGCCACTTTAGGTAGAGCCCAATAAAAAGGAAATCCATTTGCATGAATATTCCTAGATATAGCAGAGAAAAAGTCCATTGAATCTTTGAAATTCTACATCATTTTTATAAACTCCCATCCAAAATGCTTTCTGCGCTTTTACTGCAAGGAGGAGTCCTGCCACAAAAAAAAATTTAAAAAAATTAAATAATTAATAGTAATAAAAGGCAAATTACTTTGTTCATGTCAGATACCAAAGAGAAAGAGGCAAGTATAAAAAAGCTTTCTTCTTCAACCAATTTTATATTAAAGGATTTTCCACTCACCCTTTTCCAGAGAGTGACAACCTCTATCAGCTGCTCTTTTTGTGTTGGGTCTAATTATGTGCGAATCTAAAAAAGACCCCACTGTGGTACAAATTCCCCTTTTCAGTTCACACATAAATTTGGCAAGCTTACAATGTCTTAGTTCTGTTCAGCTGAAAGAGCCAGAAAGAGGATTCCAAGTAGCTTTCAGCTGACTTGTAGAAACTGCAAGTTTCCTTGGTTGTATGCGTTAGCTTTATCGTCTCTCTCCCGTCTCTCTGCAGTGAACGCTGTGATGATCAGAGGGGGGAAAAAGCCCTCAAACCTCTTTTTGCTAATGACTCCTCCAATCTGTCAACACAAATTACTGTCCATCACTTGAAGTGACCAGTGACCAGGATGACCTTTAATCCTCTGAGGCAACTCATTATTCATTCAGAGCGGCTGAGAAAGCAGCCAGGGTTCCTTCTTTTCTTTGCTTTTCTTTTTTTGTGTTTCGTTCTTTCATTTAGCTTATTCACTTTACTGGGAGGTGATGCTTAGAGGCAAAGCCAGCTTCCCCTCCCTTTACAGCAGAGTTGTGTGCTGGCAGTGCATGCAGAAGCGTCTGTACTCACTGAGTGTTGTAAGCCACTCACGATTCAGGCAGGACTGCTGTGTGCTCTTTCTTTCTCATCCACTCTCTCTCCCTCGCTCTCTTTCTCTCTCCCCATCTCACTCCCTCAGACATTGGCAGATTGGAAAGGGGTTGGGCATAAAACCTTGGTTTTAATGAAGCAGCAAGCTAATGCATGCTATTTTTTAATGAAATGAAGCATGCAATCTCCCTTCTCCAAGAATACTGTTTCCTCATCGCTACAGAACAGTATTCAGTTTAGCTAGAAGCTTTTAATACATTGGTTATCCTATACAGCAGTATAAATGTATTTAATCTTTGATACATGGAACAATTAGCTTGTCTTTAAATTAAAGAGTAAACCAGTTCTCATGTCCCGCCAGCCATAAAATAAACAGAGAGACAGCAACACAGTGGTCAGCAGTTTATTGGGTTGGCAGTCTAGGCTTTCATATTCTCCCCTTACTAATGTGACGTCTGTATATTGATGCCTTTAATGTGTGCTCGAGAAACATTTTGAATTAGCTTTTGAATCCGTTATCATAGCTACAGCAAGGTGCCCTAGAGGCACTGCATCAGTTGTAAACAGAGTTTAAAGGATTTTCAAGCCTGATGCAGACATCAAAGCCTCATTCTAAATTACTCTATTTAAGACATTGTTTTTCTTATGCAAACTAATTTAGTACTGTTAGAAAATAAAACACCATTACTTGAGGATGAGTAATTTACATATATGCCAGGAAAAAAGAATGTATGCATCACCAGTAATGACACTTACCAGTTAGCAACAGTAGAGCATGGTAAAGAGGATAGCATAGTTGACACACTATATAATATGTAAAGCTGTTTACATGTATTATTTTGTATTATTGTTGTACCACTGTGGACAAATAAAAGAATGCAGCTAGCGAATTTGATATTCCTTCTTGGTCAATGTCAACCCAAACATTGTCCTTTTATTGTTGTCTCTAATTTTCACGAGCAGTGAACTATGATGTAGCATTACATGAACAGAACATGTATTTTTCCATTTTAAAGGCCATATATCCAGTAACTTTAAATCAGCTCACGAATGGTGCTGCAAGCTTTGAATATATTATTCTGTGACCTATTGGCCCAGAGTCTTAAGGTCTAAAAGAGCTCTTGCAATACAATTTACTGTTACTTTAATTAAAAATATTAAGGAAAGATGTCCAATATGACATGTCTGCCATTATAATATACAAGCATCCCTCTTTATTATTATTATTATTATTATTATTATTATTATTATTATTATTATTATTATTAGTTTATTTGGCAGACGCCTTTATCCAAGGTGACTTACAGGTGCTACAGGGCACTACAAAGTTACAATGCAAAAACAATATCTAAATATAGTATAGTTTACAGTAAGTGCAAATACTACTAGATTACAATATGATATAAGAAGTAAGAAGTTAGGATTAAAACAATTTGTATCTACAATGACATAATAGTTGTGCAATAGTGCTTAGGTCAGGCAAGTCCAGTGCATTGTAGGAGGTGTTGATCAAGAGATTTACAAGTGCAGTCTAAAGAGGTAGGTCTTGAAGAAGAGGCAGAAGGCAGTGAGGGATGGAGCAGTCTTGAAGGTCTCCGGTAGCTGGTTCCACCACAGAGGGGCTAGGGAAGAGAAGGAACGGGCACAGGAGGATGGAGAATGGAGGGAATAGTACTGTTTGAAGTTTTGAAGTCTAGTAGAATAATACTACTAAACTTCAAAACATATTTTTAATTGGACAACAGTCTTCTGAGAGCTGCAATCCACAAATAATAATGGGAGATTTAGTAAATCTGAAAAGTGTATACTTCTATTTGAAAATAATATACTCCAGTGAAAGACTAACAATGCTCATATCTTACTGCATTATAACTGACCTTGCAAAAAAGGACAATATATACTTTAGATCTCCTGCATATCAAGGATAGACACTTCTAGTATTTTGCATGTATTTATTATTTATTTCTTAGCAGATGCCCCTATCCAGGGCAACTTACAATTGTTACAAGAGATCACATTATTTTTACATACAATTACCCATTTATACAGTTGGATTTTTATTGGAGCAATCTAGGAAAAGTATCTTGCTCAAGGGTACAGCAGCAGTGTCCCCCACCTGGGATTGAACCCACGACCCTCCAGTCAAGAGTCCAGAGCCCTAAACACTACTCCACACTGCTGCCCTTTACATGTATGTAGTTCTCATGCCTTCCCTTCATATAGGTAAACACACTTTACTGATGTCTGAAAGGTCAGAACATACACTAACCCTATAACATTATTATTATTATTATTATTATTATTATTATTATTATTATTATTATTATTATTATTATTATTAAAAAGCGATCCTAATTACATGTCCATGCTAGATCTGCTCTGAACTGGCCAAGCAATCCAAGCAAGGAACCCCTTAATAGCTATCTGACCATATTCAGGATTTTAACATGGGGGATCTAACTACCATCTCACTGTAACCCTATAATAATCCCATTGGTATTTTCCACCATATTGCTAAATCATTAAATGCAATAGAAATAAGTCTGATAACCTATTAGGATATGAATAGGTTCATTTAACAACAACCAGGTGCAACCAGGTGTTCATCTGCAGTGCTTTGAAGACACCAGAACTGAAACACTATGTAACACAATTTTTGTTCCTGGGTAGTAAGTGTTATTTCCTAATTGCTTATGCCTCAAAAGTATAGAAAATGGCTATTATTCCCCACAAACTTTGCTTTTGTGACCAGGACAGTGATATTTTGAAATTTACCTATTTCCAATGAGAAAACGGGCGAATTTGTGTCTTTTCGTTCACATAAAGTCAGAAAAAAACAACATATGAATCCAAATTAACATGTATTTATACTAAAGTAATACAAAAATGACTACAAAAGATTTAGAAGTGAGTAGTTTTTCGAGATTTACGATTATACTGTAAATCACTTTCACGAATCAGCCCCCAAATGTAGTCTCCCATCATGTTCTTGTTATATTGTCCTTGGTAGCAGCGTTCAAAGTCCAGTATATCCTGGTGGAAGCGCTCGCCTTGCTCCTCTGAGTACGCTCCCATGTTGTCCTTGAATTTATCAAGATGAGCATCAAGGATATGGACTTTGAGGGACATCCTACAGCCCATTGTGCCGTAGTTCATCACCAGAGTCTCAACCAGCTCCACATAGTTTTCGGCCTTGTGATTGCCCAGGAAGCCCCGAACCACTGCGACAAAGCTGTTCCAAGCCGCTTTCTCCTTACTAGTGAGCTTCTTGGGGAATTCATTGCACTCCAGGATCTTCTTTATCTGTGGTCCGACGAAGACACCGGCTTTGACCTTTGCCTCAGACAGCTTAGGGAAGAAGTCTTGAAGGTACTTGAAGGCTGCCGACTCCTTATCTAGAGCTCTGACAAATTGTTTCATAAGGCCCAATTTGATGTGCAGTGGTAGCATCAGCACCTTCCGGGGGTCCACCAGTGGCTCCCACTTGACGTTGTTCTTCCCCACAGAGAACTCGGTCCGCTGTGGCCAGTCCCGCCTGTGGTAGTGCGCCTTGGTGTCCCTGCTGTCCCAAAGGCAAAGATAGCAGGGAAACTTGGTAAAACCGCCTTGGAGACCCATCAGGAATGCCACCATTGCAGCCTCTTGATGCCATCTCAGAAAAATGCAGATATGTATCCACTTAGGCAGCTGGAACTAAACTGAACTGGTGGGCTTAAGGCCCCTGTATTTATACTACTATTTATATTACTGGAAAGTTCTAGAAAGTTCTAGAAGTTACTCCAAGTTTACTCAGCACTGAATCTATCTGTAATGTTCTGGAAAATAGGTAAATTTCAAAATATCACTGTCCTGGTCACAAAAGCAAAGTTTGTGGGGAATAATAGCCATTTTCTATACTTTTGAGGCATAAGCAATTAGGAAATAACACTTACTACCCAGGAACAAAAAAAAAAAAAACAGGGATTTGATTTCTCATGAAGTAGACCAAACCGAATTACCTTTAGTGTGCATTCTACATCTGTAAACCCGCAAATTAACGATAATGACAATATCATTGCAGTAAAACAAAAAAGCAGACATGTGTATTAATAATTTAAAAAATATGAATTCTTCTACATTATTTAGTAATTGTTCATCTTTTTTTTACTCATCAATTATTTGTAAGCTCTGTGCTGTTTTAATCAGCATCAGCCAAACAGAGGCCACTCAGGACAGATGATTTATTGTAGTCTTATTAAAAATCCATTATTTAAATAAAATATCGAATTAAAGAAGTCCTGCTTCATAAAATGCTTTTACAGCACACTTAATGGACCGCCAAGTTCAACGATGCAGGGAGATCATGATTTTTGCAAAACGTTACATGATAAGTTCTTGAACAGAAACACATTTTTAAAAACAAAAAGAAAAGTCTGTAACAATTATCAACTGTCATGGTCAGGTATCTCCAGTAGATGGCAACAAGATTCCTTTCTGTCTGTGCATCTCAAGCCAAGCAAGCATTTCAGACGATACGGAGAAAGGCAAAGGTCACTGTGTTATGATTTTGTGATCATGGACTGTGTCGGTTGGGAATAGGGCTGTGGTGACAGGAACACAGTATACAGTAACCTTTAACATTCCTCACAACACAGTGGTTTTGCATTGTGCCTGTCAAGTACCCAAGTTAAATGTGAGTATTGCTTTCCAAGGATTCGTTTGGAAGAAATGTCAGCAGCGATACAAAAAGCATGTAGGCCACTAGAATCTGTTAATTGCACGACTCTACAGTATGTGCATAACCTCTCTGATGTGTCTTGTTTTTAAAGTTAGGTCTCTGAGGAGTTTAGAGAATATCTACCTCAACAACCATCTCCCATGAATAAAGAGGAAATTAGTAAAAACATCAGCTTCATTGTATCTCCCGATAGATGGACGATTTGTAAATGCAGAAGAGTAACGTGAAGTGTCAGCTGTCTTATACAGCATATGGAAAATACAGCTTCTGAACACTCTTAATATTACCAAGCATGTTTACGGCTATAGTTTTAAATAGTAGATTTTCTTTTTAATATGGTGATTTATATTCATTCTGAGCAACAATAAGAAGTTTGTTTTCTGACTTCTAACTTTAAAAATGCAACCATTTAGCCTAAGCCACAGGGTAAACCACACACACACAAAAACAGCCATTATATATTACATTGTTCCAAGCAGTTGGAAAAATGAATGGAATATTTGAGATGTTTTGTTGATAGGATAATGGAATAGACCTCTGCTGATATGAGGAACCTTTTGTATTGTTTCAGAATGCCCACTTAATCACGCTTGAGAAAAATAAGCAGAAACTGAACATTCCACTCCAGACTGTTTCTACAAATATGACAAATAGAAAGATTGTTTTATTCTTGGCCCATTTCATTTGAAGAATACACATACTGTAGAAGGAAGTTCCTAACCTCTAGCAAAAATACACACACACACACATATCATCATCTCATCACCATCATCTTCAGCCTTTTTCAAATTCACTGCTGGATGAAGGCCTCCCCAAGATTCTTCCACAAAAGCCTGTCAGCTGCATCTCTCATCCACGTTGCTCAGGCGTGTTTCCTAATTTCATCTTGCCATCTTCCTGGAGGTCTTCTTCTTGGTCGCTTTATATCTCTTGGGATCCAGTCTAGTATCTCCTTGGTCCAGCGATGGTCTGTTCTTGCTACATTTCAGTTTTTTCGCTCTTATAATAACATCGCATACTTTTGTTTGCGCTCTTATCCATTCCTTCTTTTTCCTGTCTCTTCTTGTTATTCCCAGCATGCATCTTTCCATACTCTGTTGAGTCAAGGAGATACAATATCCCCAAAGCTCTTCATGGCCATCCTAGAAGACATTTTCAAAACACTGGATTGGGAAAATAAGGGGCTGAAGCTCAATGAAGCCTACTTGAAACACCTACGATTTACTGACGACATCCTCATATTTACAATGTACCCAAAATAATTACAAACAAGAATACAAGAACTACACGAGGCTAGCATCAAAGCGGGTTTGAAAATGAACCTCAAGAAGACCCAAGTCATGTTCAATAAATATACCACTCCACAAGCAATTGAAGTCAATGGGATCAAGCTTGAAGAAGTCAGTCAGTATATATATATATATATATACAGGTGTACTCCACTAACTCTGCTGAACAACGTGGGTTTTATTGGGGAATTACTCTGGTTAAAATGGCCTTGTTTATAACATATATACTGTTTAATACATACAGTTTTCCTTTTCCACAGGCAGATGTTTTGCGTTTAACATGTACAGTTTTCCTGATATTTAGATATTTGGCGCAGATAAGGTACATCTGGGACAGTAAATGACAGTCACAGCAGCATTTTTTATATATATAACTGCAATGTACATATATATATATATATATATATATATATATATATATATATATATATATATATATTTTTTTTGTTGGGTGCGAGCTAGAGTGAAGAAAGCAATTGAGAATCTTGATAATAAGTTTGAGGTGCTTCTGCAATTTGAGATTGAAAAGAGTGACTTGTGATCGAGCTGGTTGAGATCTGTGCTTGCGAGGTATGGATAGGAAAGGAGGTCCCTGACCGTCAAGGGCCTTGACTGATGATGATTAGGGCTTGGCCCCAGGCCGGTCAGTCGCAACCTTGGGGACCTGAAAACACATGATAGGCACCGTCAGGCGAGGAACTGGTTCTAGGTGCAATTAAGAACCTGAAAGGAAAGGATAGAATGGACTCCCTGACTGGTCTGGTGCTGCCCTCTGATGAGGTGATGCACAGGATGGGTGCAGAGAAGCACTCGCAGGGAACCTAGAGGAAAGTTAAAGAGAAACAGTTAGTTTAGGACTCGAGCTCTGGAAGTGTATAGCGGGCCACGTCCTGAGTATAGGTTGAAACAGAATAACCTCTTGATTGAGGTAAGATAAAGCGCATGAGCTGCGAAAGGATAGAGTGTGGCCAGGGGTCCCCTCTGACTGAAGCAGTGAGGACCTCCCTTGGAACGGTGAGGGTAGCTGAAGCCTGATCCATGTGATCACTCACCCCCAGAAGAGACCGATGCAGAGACACGTGCGGAAAGGAAGGGGAGGGGAGCGGAGGGGGAGGAGACAACTGAGAACACTAGGGAGCGAGAAAGGAGGAAACGGTGCTTTAAATAGGAAATAGGTGTTAATTGATAGGAAAGAAAGGCAGACAGGGCCCTAGCTCACTCCCCGAGAACCTCGCATTAAGGCTACCATATATTTGGAATGTACACAAAAGGTTTAAATGATTTTTATATTAGGATGTTTTGGACAAAAGCCCTTCTTCAGCTGTGTAGAAAGAAAAGTAAGCACAGTGCAGTAAACTTGTTATTTTTCAAGAATTCATCTGCCAATGTTTTTTTTTTTAATCAATTTAAACCTTTTGTGTTCATCAAAAATGTTTTTATTCATTTTTCATTTGTTTCATTGTGTATAAGTTTTCTTTTTTTTTTTGACTTGTCAGTAACGTAATATTTTAAAATATTGAAAACATTTATAGGAGGGATGGGGGCTTTGGAGAGGGTGCTAATATGTTTTTTTTCTTTTCAATATGTTCCATTAAGGGAAGTGATTTTTTTAGCTTATGCATTTATGAACATTATTATGCTTAGGTTCAGGTCCAGCAGTCTATTGTAGTATATACAGTAATAACCCATTTGCTATCCTTAAATCTACAGTATCTTAAGCCTGGGTTTTGTTTTTAGCTGGATGCATTCATATGCTATGGAGGTTGTGTGGGGGTGAGTCAGAACAAGCTGAATCATACTTCAACACTGGATGGTTTTTACTCAAGCTTCAAATGGTGAATATTATTATTATTATTATTATTTATTTCTTAGCAGACGCCCTTATCCAGGGCGACTTACAATTGTTACAAGATTTCACATTATACAGATATTACATTATTTTTACATACAATTACCCATTTATACAGTTGGGTTTTTACTGGAGCAATCTAGGTAAAGTACCTTGCTCAAGGGTACAACAGCAGTGTCCCCCAATGGGGATTGAACCCACAACCCTCCGGTCAAGAGTCCAGAGCCCTAACCACTACTCCACACTACTGGAGAGAAGGTTTTTTAGACACCTAACCTATGCAGTTTCGAACATTTTTATGAGCAAGTAGTGTGGAAAGTTCAGTGCTTCAAGTAAGCAATAGAACCCGAAGAGGGCATTGTCGTTGAATGTGCCGAGCCGAAGACTAGGCTATTTAACATAACGAGAAGGGCCTTACCAGACAATAAAGCCCTCTTATGAGGGTTGTAGTTCTATTAGAAAATGGACAAAAAAAAAACACATTTACAGTTTTTCTGGGTTTTTTTTTTCGTGATTTTATGCAGCCTTAGCTTTTGTTGCTGATGAATACAAACGTGTTCCTCATTATTCTGTGAGTATACGGGTTGCTCAGAATTCCATCTGTCTCATAGCCACTCAGGCTTCATCCAAGCAGCGGATGCTTCGTGGGTATTTCCAACTGCCAAATAATAACAATAAAAAGCTTCTACCTGCATGGAACTGTTCTTCAGTTCAGGTACCTAGTACAGAAAAGCGAACATGGTTTGTTAACTGTTTGTAAAACATGTAAGGATAAAAGTACAGCTAACTTTTATATATATTTTTTATTTGGATTTAAGTGCCTGTTCGTGCATTTGTGTGCGTTTCAGTATTTAAGTTACCTTTAGGTCCTAACATTTATTAGTGAAATAAATCAAATAACGTTTTAGTAAATGAAAATATCTAGTTATCTGCAGTATGTGTTAATCCTGATCGTGTTGTTTGTTCAGTAAGTTGTTCACAGTGTGTTCATTAAGTCAAAGCCTCCTTCTCCTGGCTTTAGAGAAGAGATGTGCGTGACTGTGTTGTTACTGTGATATGCTTACCGTAATAAAGTTGCTGAAAGTAATCAGACTGCGTCCAGTTGTTTGATTTCATTGACATACTAAAATCTCTGAGCCGGGTTGCTTAGTAACGATTTAGAAACTGAAACTGCCGTACAAAACTCTAAACAGTTGTTTTTATATTACCGAATTTATATATTACATCATTATATTGCACATTATGCTTATAAAGACCTTGTGCTTGCACTGTATTTTTTTTCTGAAAAAACTAAAAACAAATTACTAGTAATATACCGGTAGTGTTTAATGCAAAACCTTATAAACCCTAATTTTATAACATACATGAATACGAAAATATCTGTACCTCCAAATGATAGTTGATCTCTGTTTATCATGGGATGGGATGGGATGGGATTTTTTTTGACAGAACAGGATGGGACGAGAATTAAAAAAAAAAAAGTTACGGGACGGGAAAAATTTGGACAGGACAGGATGGGACAGGATTGGAAATGGTGACTCTTTCATGGGATGGGATGGGACAGGAATGTTTTTGACAGGACAGGATGGGACAGGACTGAAGTTTCATTCCGATGTCACTCTCTAATGCGTGACCTCTGTTGTCAGTTCCGGCTGTGGTCAAGCAATTTGCCTTACTCAGACAGGGTATGCGTGCAGTCCTGCGTAATTTGACGCAAAGTCTACACAGACTCTCAAAATTCTGCGCATTGTGAACGCACCCTCTGTGTGGCTTGCATTCATGTCGCTTCTTTCTCTTTGGCCTCCTCCTCCCCTGCCACCACCTTGCAGCGTGATTTGTCTTTGGGGGGAGGTGGCCCTACGAGCCACTTCCTATCTGCGGCACTAGACTACATGATGTCATCGTGTTTTCGCTAGTCGGACAACATTGCGGATAGCTGTCAGCACCCACGGACAAGGTCTCCGGCCAAATTCATTGTCATCATTCATTCGTCTGTTCATTTGGTAGAGGTGGTTTTATTTTTTACTCGCATTTTATTCGACACTTGCATGGAAACCGTAACAAGCGTATTTCTGGTCCTAGCGCCCTTCTTTGCCATTCCAGTGACGTCAAATTGTTTAATGTGCGTGCTCTGATGATAAAAACAAGTTGGCAGACGTGGAGCAAAAAAGAAACACAATTATTTTTACAATTACTGAACGAATATGATGTTGTCTCTGCACTTGATTTGTTTATGTTTTAAGTTCAAAGTTTCTAACCATTTGTTTCAATTAAAAAAAAAAAAGGTCTGTTAAAAATGCTATTTTGTTTAAGAAAATACTGGCAAAAAAAACAAGCTAAGAACATAAGAGGAAGAAACGTTTTAGCGCTTAGACTGTATCAGGGGTTTACCCAAATATAAACCAATCAGTTTATATTTTTTAAGTATTTAGTATTTTTTTTTTTTTTGTGCCACTTTCAAAAATGCACTGATTTGCGTGAAAATCACACAAGCAAATCTTATTGACTGCGTCACCTTTTGCTAAAGATATTCATTTAAAACAAATTACTCAGTAAACCCGCCCAACCCCCACACCCACCACCCCACCTGCAATTGGTAAATTGGTAAATGAGAGAACTGTCAGTATTATTTTGTATATATTTTGTATTTCGGATGTATGCAATAATAACACAAACTGAGAAATTATGTCGGAATTTGTTAATTGTTTTATTCTTTATTCAGCAATTATTTTCTCCTATTTTAAACGTGGGCTTTTAATTTGCAGATTTGGCGCCATTACTCTCCTCTAAGTCTCCACTGGTGTGCCATGCAGTGGTCTGAAACCTAGGCTCTTGAAACCACGTGACAAAGTGGCTCTGTGTGTGTTCCCTCAGCTTTAAAATACAAACTGAATATTTAATTACAATGTCTTTTTTTTCTTAATAAGAGCATCCATTATATATACTGAGCATCAAAAGAAACTTATGACTTATATCTGAGCATCAAAAGAAACGTATCACTTATATTTGAGCATCAGAAGAAATTTATCACTTATCTTCGGATAAAATTCACTAGATGTGATCGAAAAATGACAAACTCTGTTTTAGAGCAGGTGCAGTGACTCTTGGTCTACCAGTTTGTGGTCTGTCATTGACAGAGTGTGTATATTGCTGGCTGTGAGCACCCAAGACGGTGAGCCACATTATGCTGCCCAGTCCAGCCTCCAACATCCCGATTGCACGAAGGCGCTGCTTTCTTGACAGACGTGGCATATTGTTTTTTTTCTGTGATTTTCTTTATTGCTTTTATTCAAGCGTGCAATTCAACAGCTGAAATCACTCCATATCCAGTGTCCAATCAACTGTCTCACTAATTAGGTGATTAAGTGCATATGCTTCAGTCATAGTCACTCATGCGTGTCATGGTTGAGGATGAATGATCGAGTGATTAAATAAAAATCAAAAACATTTCGTCAATGTCTGCCATTTATATACCTTATGTTTTTTCGAAAATAAATGTGTTATAATTGTGCTAAGTTTCTTTTGATGCTCGTTATATATATATATATATATATATATATATATATATATATATATATATATATATATATACGTGCTCAAATTTGTTGGTACCCCTCCACAAAAAACGAAGAATGCACAATTTTCTCTGAAATAACTTGAAACTGACAAAAGTAATTGGCATCCACCATTGTTTATTCCATATTTAATAGAAATCAGACTTTGCTTTTGATTTTTTATTCAACATAACATTGTAAATAAGAAAACAAATGAAAATGGCATGGACAAAAATGATGGGACCACTAACCTAATATTTTGTTGCACAACCTTTAGAGGCAATCACTGCAATCAAACGTTTTCTGTAGCTCTCAATGAGACTTCTGCACCTGTTAACAGGTAGTTTGGCCCACTCTTCCTGAGCAAACTGCTCCAGCTGTCTCAGGTTTGAAGGGTGCCTTCTCCAGACTGCAAGTTTCAGCTCTTTCCATAGATGTTCGATAGGATTCAGATCAGGACTCATAGAAGGCCACTTCAGAATAGTCCAATGTTTTGTTCTTATCCATTCTTGGGTGCTTTTAGCTGTGTGTTTTGGGTCATTATCCTGTTGGAGGACCCATGACCTGCGTCTGAGACAGAGCTTTCTGACACTGGGCAGTACGTTTCGTTCCAGAATGCCTTGATAGTCTCGAGATTTCATTGTGCCCTGCACACATTCAAGGCACCCTGTGCCAGGCGCAGCAAAGCAGCCCCAAAACATAACCGAGCCTCCTCCATGTTTCACTGTGGTATGGTGTTCTTTTCTTTGAAAGCTTCATTTTTTCGTCTGTGAACATAGAGCTGATGTGACTTGCCAAAAAGCTCCAGTTTTGACTCATCTGTCCAAAGGACATTCTCCCAGAAGGATCGTGGCTTGTCAATATGCATTTTAGCAAATTCCAGTCTGGCTTTTTTATGTTTTTCTTTCAAAAGTGGAGTCCTCCTGGGTCTTCTTCCATGAAGCCCACTTTCGCTCACAAAGCGACGGATGGTGCGATCAGAAACTGACGTACCTTCACTTTGGAGTTCAGCTTGTATCTCTTTGGCAGTTATCCTTGGTTCTTTTTCTACCATTTGCACTATCCTTCTGTTCACTGTGGGGTTGATTTTCCTCTTGCGGCCGCGCCCAGGGAGGTTGGCTACAGTTCCATGGACCTTAAACTTCTTAATAATATTTGCAACTGTTGTCACAGGAACATCAAGCTGCTTGGAGATGGTCTTGTAGCCTTTACCTTTATCATGCTTGTCTGTTATTTTCTTTCTGATCTCCTCAGACAACTCTCTCCTTTGCTTTCTCTGGTCCATGTTCAGTGTGGTGCACACAATGATACCAAACAGCACAGTGACTACTTTTTCTCCATTTAAATAGGCTGAATGACTGATTACAAGATTGGAGACATGTGTGATACTAATTAAAGAAACTAATTAGTTTGAAATATCACTATAATCCAATTATTTATTATCTTTTCTAAGGGGTACCAACAAATGTGTCCAGGCCATTTTAGAGTATCTTTGTAGAATAAGCAATAATTCATCTCTTTTCACAGCTTCTTTGCTTTATTCTATGACATACCAAAGGCATGCAATAGCTTTTAATTTCATCACTTTTCAGGAGGAATGAAGCATTATTTCAATTAGCTGTAAGGGTACCAACAAATTTGAGCACGTCTGTATATATAGTATAGACACACATACTTTTTAAATGGCTTTATAATAATACAACTCTTTTTTTTGCGCTACACAGAATTGGAAGACTTCTAACAAAACAGCAGAAATCGAATAAGCAACCTTTAAACTAGTGGGAAAATATGTGAAAACAATGTGCAGGTTTTATACCTTTACCTTTGTAAGTACCTTTTATGCATGCAACACTTATTTACATCATTTTTAACACTCTCTGCAGGTTAAGTTTTCCCATAGGGGATGTACATTTTATTGTTGGTTTTGTAAATTACATATGTGGTAACAGGGTCAAGGTTCATTGTTTTTTTTTGTTTTCTTTTAAGAGCTTAACTCAGTAGAATGTATACTCACTAGACTAGCGAGCGAGTAAAAACACATGTATGGAAAATCATCTAGCAAGTATATTTCTTGCGAATAACCTGAAAACATAGCGACACGTGCAAATTAGGCTATGACATCACGAAACGTCATGGGGAATTCCCTTTGAATCGCTAGAATTTGCAGTGGATGGAAAGCCATTTCTTCGCCCTTATGTCGCTACTATTTTTGTAGCAATTTTACCTAGTAACTTATAAACTCGCTCAATAAATGGATGGAAAGCGCCTATAGACAAGGGAAGGAAATGGTGAGAACACTCAGATCTGTGTATCTAACTACAGGCCACAGGAGTGTGGCTTTGTAAATGGAGTTCTCGGGTGATAATGTAAATCCTTATTGTTACATGTTTGGGAAAGAGTGTCATTAAGCGATTTGGAAGATTAAGACAGGATGGGGTGTGCTAGCTTGCATTGCCATGGTCTTATATTTATTTTTAAATTGCTTCTACACTTAACATAAACTGTTTATCCGCTCTGTTGCCTTAAAGATTTAAGCCATTAATTAAGACAAACAATTGTTCAATTCCCTACCCCTCTTCCCATGGGGTCCATGATTCACTTCATAGAAACTGCTGGGTAGCAGCAGGGTTTACCGGGAACAATGCCTGTCAGTATAAACCAACTACAAGCTGCTAGTCATGTACGAGGCAATTCAGGAACTGTGGGGTGAAAAAACTATGACCGTACTCCCCCCCCCCCTCCCTCCCTTGATGCGAGGACAACGTATCACTTTATGGCCAACTACTGTGGTAGAAGAGAAAAAACACCCACACATCCTTACTATACGAGGATCAATTTCTTGGAAAATGTCAGCTTTTATAGAAGGGAATTTGGATTAAACCTGTGAACTGCATTCCCTTGATAATTGCCTTGAATGTAATTGGTAAGCAGTGCAGTGTTGTTTCCTTTGAATTACATGAACTAAATGGAAAGTCCACACTGTTTTTAAAGCTTACAATCACAGGAAATGTTCCAACAGTAAAGTTTTAGACACACTGTGGTAAGACAAGTGGAAAGTTGTACTTTCACACTGCACCAACAGATTTGACAAGCAAATTAATTCAAGCCATATTTTAAAAGAAGAATATATCTTATGAATAACATTCCAAATCTAAGTTAAATTTCTATAGTACCGTAGATTTGCAGCAACAACAAAAGCAACAAAAAGTTACAATAAATAAACATGTTGACAGTAAATTGAAACAAAAACACATCTGTTAATTTACCCAATATAAGTGGCAGTTATTGACCCTTTTTTCCGGTGCATTAGCACACATTTGTAGTGTTCCCTTAGGCTCTCATCGACTACAGTATTCTCTGGAATTGCTTTTAAACTTTCAGCCAAATTACCTGGTAAACATGTACCGCTATGGCCAAAAGTTTTACATCACCTAGAATTTTAGGATTAAGACATAATAAAACAAATAAAAAAAACTATATGAACATAATTTAGATCTTTTATTTAACATCATGTTATCAAAGAAATTACAAAATGAGATCACAAAAGTCTACCTGGAAGCCATAAATGTCATTTTTCTTAGGAAAACTAAAAAGCGGTATGTAATTCAATATGTTAACGTGACATTATTCAGCAGCTTTCATTCGACTTTATGAAGCAAAATGTGTTAATTCTATAGGGTGATGCAAAACTTTTAGCCATAGCTGTAGTTGCATTTTATAAGATTATGGTGATACATTGCATTGTAATACATAGATGCATAGTACAAAAGGTAACAAGCAAAGACAGTCATATTAAATACTTCTAAAGCAACTGGACTGTTAACTTCTAGCAATAATTTGCCCATCTGAATTGTAACCTTACTTCAGATGTTTGATTTGAAGTGCAAAGATCACAGGAAATATCACCCTTTTACAGCAATAACGTACTGAACATGTCAAAAAGAAGACATTTTCACATTACTGAAATGGGCATAGATTATGAGGTTATGAAAACTACTGATAAAACTGCCCCTAATACATGCAGTCTTGAGGGAAAGGGCACATCCAATATTCTGTTACCTGCTCCTTTAATCCTACATTCATTTTAAGTACCTAATAACTGCTGGTCATAAAATCCCTTTTGGATATTTGGTTCTTCCATGGAAACAGTCCCAAGGGAGCCAGTAGTGTAAGAGTAGAGCCACACAAAGGTCCCAGGTCTATAGTAGTTAAGTGGTTTGTTTCTCATTATCAGATTTAATGCTAGAGAAGCTACTCTAGGCAAATCTGTATTAAACTTGCTTAAGGGTATGGCTATCCCTGGGGTCAGGCATGGCTACAGACTAATGGCCGAGCAGATCGGATTTGTCTGACTCAGTGAAGATAGCCTGTGTGGTAATTTTTCACGGGCCACTGCATCAGATTTTCCATTCTGAATTTTATGAACAGAAAATGTTGTGACATGCATTAAGTATAGTAAGTAAATCAGCACTAATAAAACATGATATCACAGTAAAAGCATAGCAACGTTAATTAAATCATTGTGCAAATTCCCCTTTTCTAAGGGAGTTTACCTGATCCTGCCATCACAGATACAGTAGCTTTTATGCAATGTAATTCAAGTTCTGACTTTTATGATTCCATGCATAAATGGCCTGTAATCATGTCACATACAAAACAATGTTTTGTATGCAGAAATTAACTTCAAAATAAATAGTGAAAACATATTTTCTTAAAATGTATGCAGAGGCAAAAATAGACATGTCTGTATTAGTTCATGTAACACAGTGTATTCGTCTGAAATGAGAAACACATTCTGTTGCTAAGAAGAGTGTCTCTCTTGTTTTGCAGGGTAATTTGATGGAAACCGGGTTTATTTTACTTTACAGTAATATGTTTTTAATTATAATTATAATTTTTGTAACTAATTAAAAAGGAAAGAATATTTGAATTACCGTATATAACAAATTAATACACTTATGACTATTACGTTGAGGGAAAAAGACATATATAAAGTTAAGAAAAAATAGCCTTTTCCTCAAAAAATAGAAACAACATAGGAAAAAAATATATACAACTCCTTTTACATTTATGTAATGTGTTCCTTTTTATTGTCTGTCTGTTTGCTTTATGTATTAGCACGTTATGCTCACACTAATTTTACCAGTAATGTATTTAATAGCCCTGCTGTGAAAAGCACTGTGCTACATCGCAGGATACAAAACATACCCTGTAGGGTGTTCTTTTGTTTATTTATTTATTTGTATTTTTTTTACGGTAGTAATTTGTGGCTCTTCGCCAGATTAAGATGTAGACTCTTTGCCTTGAATCAAAACATTCAATACATTACAGTTTCATTAAACTGATGAAGAATAGCTTGGTACCTTGGATAGAATAAATAAAATGACATTCAGTTGTGATACAGTACCAGTAAGTGTTCAGTTGAAGTTCAACCAGCAAGGTGTTTTCCTTAGACCAGGTGATCTGGGGAACGGTTTAGATAGAAAAATATGAAATTGCCATTATGAAGCCATAAAGAAGTGTTCATACTAATCCAACAAGGCATTCAGATGTTATAAGCCTGTAGCGGGGTGTCCCGCCCCTGTGCGTATTGTTGTGTTTTATGTTTTATGCAGTGTGTATGTATTGGTGCACGGAGTGAGGGTTATGTAGCATGAGTGATTTAAAATGTATAGTTGTATTTAGGCACGAGGATTGCACAATCCCTTCTGCACAATCACTTCACGTGCAGATAAAATGTATATTAGTATGGGGGCATGGGGATTGCACAAATCAGTTCACGTACTGGGATTCTAGTGAATGATTAATTAGTAATTGAATCCCGGCACAGCTGTATATATAGATGCATGAATCACTCGCTCGGGGTTGGGGGTTCAGAGTGGAGAACGGGAGAGAGAAGGAGGTAGAGAGAAAAACGAAACTAATAACAATTGCTATTCATGCTGGAGGACCAGCACGGTACTTGTTTTGGGGTTAGGTCAGTGTTTTTTGTTTGTCTGTTTATTTTGGCCAATGTGCCATTTGGTTTGTTCTGTGTTTTGTTTTGTGTTTAAATCTTTTATTAATAATAAACCAGCACAACAGTGCAATTCACTCACCACTCTGTGTCCTGCATTTCCTGGCCTGACGTAACCACCAGCCAGCCTATTCACAAAGCGCTACAAACTTTCAAAGAAACAAAGACATATAAAAACATATTCCGCACATGCTGTAATGTCGCCCTGGATAAGGGCGTCTGCTAAGAAATAAATAATAATAATAATAATAATAATGTACTGTATTACCATACATGCAGCCAGTTCCTTTGAAACATTTAATCAAAACCATTCAGCACGAACTGAGCTGAGATATGACAGATAAGGTCTATACCTTTCACCATCTATACAGGGAATGTATCACCGATCCAGAAATAAGGCCGGTTACAGTTCCCATGTTTGCATGTTTTGCCCATTCCACAAATTAATTATGAGCAAGTTTGCTGGGTTGGATTTTTGCTGTTGATTGCTTTTGGCATTTTATTCCTCTGCTGAAATGTCAGATCTCTGACTTGGAGTTCCTTATTAATGGTAACAGACACAGAGTATGTTCCTCTCATATCTTTTAAATTGAAATCTAAGTTTGTGCCATATAGTACAATGTGATAATTATTTAACTGTTATTTGGAGTAGATGTTGCAGATGGCCCTATCCTAGCTTCTGAGCCAGCTTTATTCTGCTCCACTGTAATTGTGCTTCACTTTTCCTAATTAAACTGACAAGGAGCCGGAATTGATATCATTTAACACATTGAGCTGAAGAGGAGACGGATGTTCGGGGAAATAAAAAAGCCCTTTCAATTGTTGCAGCACTTTTTCATTTGCTTGTTCTCTGAGCTTTGCCGTCTCAATTTTTGGATTTCCCTTTCCTTATCTGTGAACAGGGTTGTCCAGAGTAGAGCAACACATCAAACCCTTTGAATCTACTCTTTTATCCAATTAGAGAGTATAATGCTGTGAAATGCAGAGCTTAACAATAGCGTTATATCAGGTTGGTAAGTTTCACTTTTTCACTGAAAGCCAGTGTTTAATCGGTTCAATAACAATAAGATTGATATGAAGTACAGTCACTGTAAAAGATAGATCAAACATCTTGAGTAATAAAATTCACAACTAACATTGTTCAAAATGAGATCAATGCATTTATCTTTTAAATATTTCAACTTAACTAGACTGTTGTCTTTACTAAACAGTACAACACTTTACCTTTACTGTATGTCACAAAAATAATGTACTGTGTTACATTTTACAAGACATGACCCTCCCAATTAAATAATAAGAGATGTCTCAGCAACACATGTTGTAATAGTAACTGGTAGAAATCTGATTGCAGGATTTATTTATTTTTTAATTACCATTTGAAGAGGTTCTACAAGAACTGATTTAATACAATCGCAGCATGAGAGAAAAGACCTACTAAAGAGAAAACCATGTCATGAGTGTACTTGAATGTACTCTGCATTCAACTTGCATTCCCCCGAGTGTACTATACTGTATACAATACATGTTTAAATGATTATCCTCAATACTATTCATCTTTATGATTGTTCTAATCATGATTTTCCTACTGTACATGTACAGTATTAGACTTTCCTTCACTCACTTCACAGAATGCTCTCCTTGGTGATGACATGCATATCTGCAAGCTGTGATGCATACAGTTCAGATGGAGATAATGGAGGACATACATGGTTATTCAGTCAATATTGTGAATGAATATTACTAATCGCTCACATATACAGCAGAAGAGCAGCAGCAACTCTTCTGAATGTAGATGCAATTCTTCAACATGTGGGAAAAGCGTTTCTTATATGTAGCATGGCTTTTGGCATATACCCAGTTAAAATCAGGGCAGGGTAGTTACAAGTACATTGTATATTGTGAGTGAGAATGAGACAATATAATGTACAATGTCTGATTTGTACAGCTCTCATGGCTATGCTGTCCATTGTAGCTGCCAAGGTAAGATCACATTGCTGCAGAAGCATTTTAGGAGAGGGGCATGGAGAATATTCTATCGAGACAAAGTCATTGAAAAGAAAACCATGTGAAAAAAAAAGTTATTGGGGTCTATGCTGTACATCACAAGGCTAATGAATCGGTTTGCTAAAAGTGACTATATTATTATTATTTCTTAGCAGACGCCCTTATCCAGGGCGACTTACAACTGTTACAAGATATCACATTATTTTTACATAGAATTACCCATTTATACAGTTGGGTTTTTACTGGATGAATCTAGGTAAAGTACCTTGCTCAAGGGTACAGCAGCAATGTCCCCCACCTGGGATTGAACCCACGACCCTCCGGTCAAGAGTCCAGAGCACTAACCACTACTCCACACTGCTACTATATGAAATCTAAATGATGATGACATGCTACTATTGCTGATGATGATAAGTGTTGCTGTAGTATTTGATATTGAAATTGAGGAGTAAAAACCTAATCTGTTGGGCGCCTGAAATAATGATGGAAAAAAGACAAACAGATTGAAATGTACATCGGGTTTATTTACATGGCCAAACTGTTAACTTCTTCAGCCCTGATTTGACATGATGTCAGTGTTTGGATGTTTAAGGTTTATAAGTGAAGGTGTGTAAACAGCTTCACATTGATGGGGGAATGAAGCAGCCTGTTACAGATTTTTATACCAAAAGATCCCCCCCCCAAAACCCGCCTGCTGACTATGACCTTTGTTATTTTCAAGCCTATTCATCATGGATAATTATTGCTTTGTACAGTACTGTATATGTCACCACAACCAAACAATGTTCAGCCATGTTCAGATTTTCATTGTAAGACCACTGTCTTCCCCCTCCTCTACCTTGAGGGACATAATTGTCAACAAATTAATTAGCAAATACTGTACAGTGGAATATGAAAGTACCTGGATTTTTATTATCTGGTACTTTTGTTTGAGGTACATAAAATTCCTATGTTTTCAAAATAAATATGTTTTCATTCATCCTTCATATATTCTGTAAAACAATTTTTAACTCGAGAAACATAACTGGTGCATGACCACACAGCAATGTAATGGAGAAAAGTGATGTCATTTATAAAAGTAATTTAAGTGGAATAGTTTACGATATTTAGAGATGAGCGAGGCTTTGGGGAATCAGAAAAAAGGTTGACCATGGAAACTAGTATTACTAATGAATTGCTTGGGGAAAACAAGATAATTGCAATACACTCTGAACATGTTTACGTAAACAGAGCAGCTGTGAGAAATGCAAAAGTTATTAAAATGTGTAGCTGTAAATGTTGTAGAATCGGATGTGAATGTTTAACTGTTTTTTTTTTTATTTCATTTTCTGCTGTTTGCAAAATATCTGACAAGCATTCAAACCCCATAGACCCAGTGAAAGTGTTCATAAAGGTCATATTCACTACATGCCCATTTTGGATAGCTTTAACTGTACTACAACAATAAAAATGTTCAGCAGAGGAGAAACAAAGGAAATGTTTGTAGTACTTTCACTTTCCAGTCAGCTTTCATGTAATTACAGTTGTTTAAAACGCTTCATGAATCTTAACTAAGTTTGGTAGCATAAGCACTTCCTGTCCACTACAGAGCAAACAGAATTATAGCAAGATTTAAAAATGGATTATGCTTGAATTATAATAGCGATTAGGTACTCAGTATTGCTGTGTAAATAATGATGGGCAAGTTCATATTACATCCATACAAGTCCTTAAAGGAGTTATAGAAACAACAAAAAGTAAATAAAAACATACATACTATCTTTATGTGCTTCTATCCCCTACATGGTTCTCACTTGTGCAAACTTTCTGTAGCAAAAAACATATTATTTTCACTTTTAAAATAATATCTGGTACCATACTAGGTCCAAGAAAGCTCAGTTTCATGCCTTACTTTCAGGTAGTCTTGCCCTATCCTGGTTTTATATGTCAATAACCTTTTCTGTCAATAACCAACCACCTGCTTTGCAGCCTGTGTGTTGCCACCTTTTCCACAGACCAAACCCGGACATATTTCTCAGTCAGCCTTGGTCTATCAAAACTGCAGTATACTGTAATACAGTTTAACACAGTACCACCAGATCTCGGATCAAATAAAAATGCAGTATATACAGCATTGTGCTCTTGATTATTCTAGCAAACGAACTTGCAATCAAACTCGATAATGATTTCTGTTCAGTTTTCAAGTAGCCTAAAATGACATGAAGATGAATGCAGTTTTCATTATTGTACATTTAAATATCTTATCCGATGGTTCAGTGATTTACACGTAATAATAATAATAATAATAATAATAATAATAATAATAATAAAAACAGATTTTTTTAGAAAAATGTATACACTTAAACAGAGATTACACTTAAGCGGGTTGGTGATTCCCAGTCCTTGCATAAAATATTACTTTGCCATTAACAGCATGCCTTCATTATTTTTACTGAACTTCAATATGAAATCACAGAACCATTTATAACATATTTAAATTCACAATAATGAAAACGTTAGGTTACTTACCGTAACCCTGGTTCCCTGAAAGAGAAGACGACCACCAACAGCATTACGCATGGGATATGCCTGCCTATTGGTAGGTATTTTCTGAGCTCTCTATACCAGAGCTGCCGATAGGCCCCTTCCTGGGATGACACCCTCGGTCCCGCCTACCAAGAGATTAAAACTGTCATACTGAGGAAGCCATTTCTCTTTTTGCATTTAACCCATGAGGGCAACCGATGCGACCTTGCGGTTGGTGGTCGTCTTCTCTTTCAGGGAACCAGGGTTACCGTAAGTAAACTAACGTTCCCTTTCAATTCGAAGACGACCACCAACAACATTACGTATGAGAAATGTATACCAGAGTCGTCGCGAGGGAGAAGGAATGACAACATATGAGGGACGCATCAGAATCGTATAACCCAAGGTTAGCGGTGCAGGAGCTGTGTACCGGCAGCGCTGCAGCTCACTGACGCACTTTGCGGAGGTGGTAGCCAAGAGAAAGGCTGCCTTCATAGACAGATGCTTCAACTCTATGGAGCATATAGGCTCAAACGGGGCCTTCGTGAGATCCTCCAGTATAATATCAAGGCTCCATTCGGGGAGAACGGCCCTCCTGGGAGGGCGTAACCGCCGAGTGCCTTTAAGAAACCAGGTAGCCAAAAAATACGCACCCGGAGATACCGAATCTACGGGGACATGGCACGCAGAGATAGCCACCAAATACACCTTCAATGTGGAAGGTAACCTACCAGCATCAAGCAGTTCTTGCAGAAACTGCAAGATAACCGGCATGGGGCAACAAACTGGGTCATGACTTATAGTCAGACACCAAATCATGGAAATACGTCCACTTATAGGTGTACAGCGACCCAGTGGAGTCTACCGTATCTGATAACCCTAGGGCTGTCCAGCGGTCCCGTTCAGGGGCCAGACCCATAATTGGAACCTGCCCGGTTCCAGACGCCAGAGAGTGCCTTTTGTCTGACTGAGGAGATCCAGTTGAAGCGGGATCTCCCAGGGCTGGCCTTGTATGAGCTGGCTCAGGGTCGAGAACCAGATTCTCCTAGGCCACTAGGAGAACTGTCGCTTTCTCTAAACGGACCTTCTCCAAGAAGGCCGGGAGCAACGGTACTGGCAGGAACGCATAAAGGAGCGTCCTGGGCCAATTGTAGGCTAGGGAGTCAACGCGGTGGAGAGAATACCACAGGGGTCAATGCGTCGGCTCCGCCGAGGTGAAGAGATCGACCTGCACCTTCACCAGGAAAACAGCCTGCCGCTCCAGCATATTTATATGCAGGGCTATCCAACTGTCCGACCAGGTGCCACGGACTCCTCTGCCTTCCCAGACCGTCCCCCAACCCAAGTTGGAGGCGTCTGTCGTCACCACTTGGAAAGTTAACACCACTCCCATCCGCACGCTCCCGCGCAGGTGAGAGGGCATCCTCCATCATTGCAGGGCCGCGGAGCATGTGTGAAACACTGTCAGCTGACTGTGTCTGTCGCACTTGGGGTTTAAGTGGAACGCATTGAGCCACGCTTGGAGCGGGCGCATGCGTAATAGACCCAACTCAATACAGCTGCGGCCATCAGACCCAACAGTTTTTGGAATCGCACCAAGAGGACCTTCGATCCCTGTTGGAACAGGGAGAGGCAACCCTGAATAGCTGCTACTCTGTCATCCAACAGGTATGCGCACATCGTACTGGAGTCCAGCCGGAGCCACAAGTACATCATGCACTGCACCGGTATAAGCCGACTCTTCACATCGTTGATGGTGACGCCCAGCCTCGCCAGATGCTGTGTCACAATCGCTGTGTGGGCCACTGCTCCCTCTTGCGACTGAGCGCAAATCAGCCAGTCATCGAGATAGTTGACTACTCTGATCCCCTGCAATCGCAAAGGGGCCAGGATGGCGTCCACACACTTTGAAAATGTGCGAGGAGATAGGGAGAGGCCAAATGGCAGCATGGAGAACTCGTAAATGCAGAGGTACTTCCCGTCCCATAAGTCAACGGTGGTGAACCAGTTGCCTGGCCAGACTGACTGGAGAATCTGACGGTGAGTCAGCGTTTGGAACCTCCTTTCCGTCAAGAACTTGTTGAGGAATCTTAACCCTTTGCGGTCCATTTATTAATCGTGCGTCAGGCACGTCAGGTCTACTTAATTTTCACAAGCACAGTTAATTTTAGACGCGCTGTTTAAAAGTATTTTTTCCACAGTCAAACGGGTTTATATGGCCCTGCATATCAACAAAGCTCTCACTAGGCATCTCCAGCCCCGCCCCACCCTTTCGTTTGCTATAGCGTTCACCTATGTAAGAAATAAATAATAATAATAATAATAATAATAGTCCATACCGATCGATCATCTCCGGATCACTCGTTTTATCACCAAAGTCCTCAATAATGCAATCCAAGTCATTATTTTATTACTATAACATCTCAAAAAAGCTCTGCAAATGTCCGTGTTTTCTGTGCGATGATTCAGTCAGCCAACTTGTTTACTTACGACCGCCCCCATTATCTGATACCAGATACCATGTATGACTAATCATGAGGTACGCCTTTTTTTTTTTTCGACTTGTCTCGGCTCCTGTCGCTCCCACTCAGCATTGAATGGTTTTCTTGGCTTTTTCCGGAGAAAAAACGAGTAGACACCCGTTTATTGCGTTGCTATAATGATGTCGGACCCAGTCCGACAAAGGACCTGTGAGGAATAATTGCAATGTCGGACCCAGTCCGACAATGGACCGCAAAGGTTTAATTCTAAGATGGGGCGTAAGCCGTCGTCCTTCTTGGGTTCTAGGAAATATCTCGAGTAGAACCCTTCCCCGCAGGATGTGGGGTCTACGCAATGAATGGCTCGCTTGCACAGCAAGGTGGCCACTTCCTTTTTGAGTACCGAGACCTGAAGAGGGTCCAACATGGATGTGTGCATGACTCCTCGGGAGGGGGGAGGTCCCAGACGGAACTGCAGCACGTAATCGCTGTGCACGGTAACGAGCACCCAGTTATCCGAGGTGCAAGCACACCAGTATTACAGCTGTTGTGCGGTGAAAGGATGGGTCTGAGGCCGAAAGCCTTCAGGGCCCCTGCTAGGTCTGCTTAGGTTGGGTCGGAGCATGCCGAGGCGGCTGCCTAGGGAGGGCCCTGGAATTACCTCCTGGACCCACCACGCCCTGCGTTCCTTGTGTTCTGTGGAGGGGCTTGGTTTCTCATCACCGTTGTGGCCTGTAGGCGATGCCTCAGGTCACCCAGCGGGGTTGTGGGCACTGGGACCGTCCTTGTGACGGTACGCACCAGGGAGGCCTACCAATGGCTCGACCTATCCCGTGCCGGAGCACGGGGAGGGAGCAGTGCGGCCACCTGCCGAGATGCTTCACGCTGCCGAAGACAGCACTGTAAAATCTCCTCTGCAGCAGGCCCGAATGTATGTCCCGGGGATATCGGCGTGTCCAGCAATGCCGTCTTATCCGTGTCAGGAAGATTGTCATGTTTGCCACTAGCGAGTGTGCCAAGCACTGTGCGCACTAATTGGTCCAAGTGCACCAAGCACCGAAGCGCTATGCACACTGAGTGCACGAGCTCTGTGAGCACCAAGTGTACAGAGCACCGTGCTCACTGAGTGGACCTAGTGCAGTGTGCACTGAGCAATGGGTACTATACTATACTTACTGGGGTGCTATGCATACTGAGGGCACCGAGTGCACTAAGCACTGTGCACACTGAGCACAGAGCACCGTGCGCACTGCGTGCACTAAGCACTGAGTGCACCGGGTGCACCGAGCACTGTGTGCACCGAATGCACCGAGGCGATATGCACAGAGCACCGTGCGCACTGCGTGCACTAAGCACTGAGTGCACCGGATGCACCGAGCACTGTGTGCACTGTGTGCACCGAATGCACCGAGGCGCTAACCAACCACTGAGCGCACTGGGTGCACTGAGGCGCCATGCACAGAGCACCATGCGCACAGAGCACCGTGCGCACCGAGGTGCACTAAGCACCAGTGTAACGTATGCAGCGAGGCGCTATACGCACCGAGGGCACCGGGCACCGTGCACAACGGTGCACTAAGCACCAAGCGCACCGGGCAACGCGTGCACCGAGCACCGAAGTACCATGGGCTGAGCGTGCACCGGGGTACCGACTCAACTGGGGGCAGCTGAAGCAGTGGTGCCTGCCCTAACCGTGTGTAGTCACACATCTGGTCAGTGCGTAGCATATACTAGGGGACACACAGGCCGAAGCCGCGGCGGGCAAATCTGTGGACGGAGTACAACACAGTAATACAATAACAACAATATTACAGGGGAGCAAAAAGAGAAATGGCTTCCTCAGTATGACGGTTTTAATCCCTCGGTAGGCAGGACCGAGGGCGTCATCCCAGGAAGGAGCCTATCGGCAGCTCTGGTATAGAGAGCTCAGAAAATACCTACCAATAGGCAGGCATATCCCATACATAATGTTGTTGGTCTTTGAATAGAAAAGGAACTGCATTCATCTACCTGTAATTTTTGGCTACTTGAAAACTGAACAAAAATCTTTATGCACGTACTTTACATATTGTTAATACGTGATAATTTTGGCACAGCATAGTCCTTTAGTACAGTCTCTTAGCATAACCGTTTTGTCACTCGCTGAAGTTGATTTTACAGGAGCAAAAAAAAAAACTAGATTCCAGTTACTGACGCTTCGTAGAACAAAGTATTTTTTTTTTTTATCCCCATACAAAGTTATCATACTCTTCTATACCAAATATGTCATATATTGTTTTAATGCGAGTCTATTTAATGAAAGATGTTAAATATTTATATATAAACACCATAGAAATACTGTATATAATTCATATTAGTATTGTATCTTGAAACAAACTATTGAAAATGTATATTTTCTTAATTGGTAACATGCAAGTAAGTTTTCTTAAAAGGAAAAAAGAAACTTGGTCAAATCATGTCAAAGTGTGCTTGCTCACCGGGGGTGCACAGTAGGGGTCACGAATTCAAAGTATCTGGAACTTACCATTATATCTTTCTAATTTATGTAACTGGAGGTAAGAAGTGTGCTCTGTGGTTCTAAATACCTAACATTTTGCTGTGGAAAATACAATTTTTGCATTAGCTGCCATGGTTGTTTTGACCGCCAGTATGGGGGCATAGCCTGCTGGGGTCACATGACTGCAACCCCTCAAGAATTGGATTGTTTACATCATGTGGATATATGTTCATTGTCCAGTATTATTCAAATGCTGGGGACAAAGTAGATTGTACAGATCAGTACAGCTCTAATAAGACAGTGGAACTCATTTAAACAACAAATGTATGTCAAAGAAAATATTAAAGGAAGGTTGGTGTTTCTTATGTGTTTCACTTAAAACTGGACATTGCCACCCGGACACAGATGCCAATTCTCGGACTGCCTGGGTTAAACCGAGACAGGTGGCAACTCTACCTGTGACATACTTTGTAGACAGTGCACCGGTGAAGTGACCTTGAGGTTTATATTACATGATAGTAGCTGTTATTTAATTCATGCTAATATTGGACTCAGCTTTCGCTCAGATAAAATGAGATAGCAGTGGTGGGAACCAACGAAGACGTAGCTTCACTTTAATATGAGCCTTCAGCGCTTTTCTTCCAGGTAATGTAGATTTTCTTATTGACCTGGTGTTAATGGCTGAAGTGTCAAGCTGGTTCCGGGGATCAGTTTATTTGTGGCCTCAGTGGCAATTCAGCACACACAACGGTGGCAATGCTGGCTCCAGGGATCAACCAAAGTGCGGCCTCTCCAGCGCCTCACCATGGCAACTGTCTGGAATTCTATTGGAACTTGGAACTTGGTTTCAGGAGACTAGGTTTCAGGCACACCAGCAGAGACTTGGGGTTTGATACAGCAAAGTTGCCTCAAACTAGGTCTCCTGGTCTCCCAGAACCAAGTTTCAAGCCACTATTCCTGGAAAAGTGGCTTCGGGTTTCCTCAGCTTAAGAGAAAACACTTTAAATTTCAGATTGGAAAAGCCTGCAGGGAGTTTATGAATCTGTGTATCATCAGTTTCAGACACAGTGCTGTCAAATACCAATCACTTAAAAATGCATATAACATTTTATTACTTTGTAAGAAAATGGTTTATAAATTGTGCTCATACAAGGGCCAAAAACACTGTCATTGATGAGTTATGACTTTCTGAAAAGAGAAAGAAAACAGTATGTGGTTCAATAAAAATAAAGGGGCTAGTTTATTTTTTTTTTTTATAAGTTTCTAATACAATATTACAACTGGAAAGCATTGTTCATACCCAGTTTAACATCTTTCAGTTTTTTCAAATATCAATTTTGCATTCTGCCCTTTAAGTATAACAAATTACTGATGCATCTCTGTGTGTCAATCTGACCCCTTAACATTCAAATCACATTGTCTATATCAAAGCGGGAGAATGAATCCTTGCTATATTGTGCAAGCTAGCTATTGTTAAAAATA
The DNA here is from genome assembly GCF_902713425.1 of Acipenser ruthenus. Classification (NCBI taxonomy): domain Eukaryota; kingdom Metazoa; phylum Chordata; class Actinopteri; order Acipenseriformes; family Acipenseridae; genus Acipenser; species Acipenser ruthenus. The sequence continues at coordinate 112,740,443 of NC_081189.1, read as the reverse complement.
GCTGTGTTGCTTTATTTCCTGAGAGGTATAAAGTGAGCTCAAGGCAGGGTGTAATACATTAGAACAGCTAAAAAGCAGTGCTTTTCTCTTTTCCACCAAGCACAATGCCAAAATGCCTACTGTTTTCACTTTGTTTCATTACTGAGTTTTATTCATACAAAAAACACCTTTAACTGACAGTTCATTTAAAGCCTGTTTTCATTACTTAAATTAGGTTTGGTATTCATGAAATATTTCCCTTTTGTTTTATCTGGAAAGGGTCTCTAACCTTAGACTTGAGTGAATGTGTACAAACACAAAAGACAAAAGGCACTGCAGACATCTCCACTGTACAAACAAACTGGTACCTTACCTTCCAAACTAGTACTGTGTGTAGATAGGGACTCATGCTGGCACTGCCAAGCAGGAAGGAATACTGTATGTATGATCTTCTATAACCAAAAGAAAAAGACGGAGTAAGAATTTAAGATCAGCAGTTTTCAAAGCTTCAAAGCTTATTTTCCAGTACCAACTATATTTGTTAGAAATATATCTGTATAGTTCTTTTTACTGCTGTATTTTTGTATTTTTTTCATTATACTATGCATTTATCACAATTTGACATTTTACCATACCTATCTATGATTTACAATGCTTTTACTACATTTATTACATTTTACAGTGCTTTTATGATAGTATACCATAGTGAGGCAAGATAAGAAAAATCTCATCTTTAGCACTGAATGTAAAACCCCCTGCAGAGACTAGAATCATGGTTCCATTATATATATATATATATATATATATATATATATATATATATATATATATATATATATAAAATGTAACTGCACAGAGAACAAACCAATTCGTTCGTCCTGATGAAAAATCCCTAGCACTGGGTGAAACGAGTCTAATGCTGCAGCCTGTGCTGCTGCATCTCTTATGTATAAAGGTTTTAACTGTTATCAGTAAAAGTGTCAGCCTCCATTATTTCCAATCAGCCCCTCACCGATCGTGGGTTAAAAATAGATCTCAGAGAAACCCTGTAAACAGTCTGTAATTGTCATTATGTCTTACAAATATGCTTCAGCAGGTTTGATTTCGATTATGAAATGTTCCGTGGGGTATTTTCTCTTCCTTGCAGCAAATCCTTGGGCTAATAGGTAACAGTAGTGTTTATAGCTCAGTGGTGCCAAATACGTTTGAAGCGACAGTAACTGTTTGCCTTTAGGCCCAACCATGAAAAATAACAATGTGAAGGCGATCTAAATGTAGCTTTTGATTTATGTTTGTCAGTATGTTTGTACTTTTTGCCCTGTAAGATAGAGCTAGGCCCCTGAATCTTATTAGCTGAATCACATTCAGCAGTTTGTACACAAATTAAAAAGCACAAAATGCATTTTGTTGGTATAGAGTTTTTCATGCAGTCATACTTGATAGCTTTATCCCCTCCATTGAAGTTTATTTTCATTAACATTTTCTTAACCATTTGAACAAAAAATTACTCAAGGTAAAATTGTAATGCAGAGTAGTTTGCTAGCAGTTAGACTTTTCAAGTGGTTCAGTCCCAGGGTGTCAAAGGTTGTGCACTCTTGTATGATAAAAGGATGTCTTCGAGAAAATGCAAATAAGCTCTTAAAAGCATAATGAAGAGGATGATTAAAGCAGCTCTTTTTCCAAGCATTATCTCCAAATATCATTAGAAATCACATATGGTCATGTTTTAAATGTACATTACATAGCCCAATTAAGAATGAGATTAATTTTCAGATCTAAATCAGACAGGTTAGACTGGGTCATCTGGTACCTAATGTATGATGATTATCCCGGAGCAATGGAGTAAGATCGCACCTGCTCCCCAGCACACCTCTTTTGGCAAATGTTATCATTAGAGGAACACGTACAGCAGTAAGAGTGACAGAACAAAACGGATTGAGATTTTATGAAGACCTAAATAGCTTGACTGCTTTAAAAGCCTATCAGCTATTTAGAGTGAGAACCTCTGGTTTCTCTGCAAAGATAATTAGAAGGCTGTATACCTTTACTGATAAGTGGATGTTAGGGTACCTATACAGAATAGCTTTCTTGAGAGAAATATTTCCCTATCAAGTACGAAATGTAACCATTACCTCATGGGTATTTATCCTTGAAGACCCTGTAACCTGAATAGATATAACAAAGACTGCTCGTCAGAGCCTGTGACGCAGTCATGCCCTGAGGGCATAAATAGACTGCACGCGCAGATCTCAATATCATTTTTCCTTTCTTCCGACCTGAGACGAGAGAGACTAAGTACAGATAAGTGTTGAATGTACTTTTATCTGCTTATTCACTTGTGTAATTACACTGTTAATGCAATTTATATTTACGTGATTATAGTAATTGCTATTTACAAGTATTGTGTACTCAGCCATGATTTTCATTAAGTCCCTTAGCGGCTGTGTGCTCCATACGAAGCCAGTGGCTCCGTTGCCCCTTCCCCGGGATTGAATATTATTATTATTATTTGTTTATTTAGCAGACACTTTTATCCAAGGCGACTTACAGAGACTAGGGTGTGTGAACTATGCATCAGCTGCAGAGTCACTTACAACTATGTCTCACCCGAAAGACAGATCACAAGGAGGTTAAGTGACTTGCTCAGGGGCACACAATGAGTCAGTGGCTGAGGTGGGATTTGAACCAGGGACATCCTGGTTACAAGCCTGTTTCTTTAACCAGGAGCTCAGCTTTCTGGCAGGGCAATTTTTGAAAGACATTGTCTCTTGTTGGAGGCTTAATGTGGTGCTTGAAGCACTTATGAAGCCTTCCTTTGAGCCCTTGCATTCAACTGAGCTGAAATGTTTATCTTTGAAGGCGGCTTTCTTGCTTGCATTCACATCCGTTAAGCGGGTGGGTGAGATGCAAGCATTTTTGATTGCGAAAGCCTACTTAATTTTTGGCAGAAGCCAGGACAAGGGTTACACTTCGTACCAATCCTGTTTTTTTGCCGATAACTATCTCGGCATTCCACATTAACCTGACTGTGGAATTGGAGGCTTTTCATCCACTTCATTTCCTGTCTGATAGGGAGCGGCAGCTCCATACGCTTTGTCCCCTCCAGAAAAGCTCACTGCCCATTCCACCAGGGGCATGGCAGCTTCATGGGCTTTATTCCAGGGTGCATCTGTCAAAGACATTTGCAAAGCAGCAGTTTAGGCCACTCCCCGTACCTTCACGCGGTTATATCGGCTGAATGTCATAGATCCACAAAACCCTGGTTTGTTGAGGGCGGCTTCCGGGTCGACCCTTCCGACAAAAGCATAGAGGTGAGTTCTCCCTCTATTTTTAGCCATAGCCATTAGTACTGGAGATCCTCATGGTAACACGCTAGGTGGCCTTGGCCGAGCCTGTGGCATTCCAGTTGTCTGCAACAATTGCCTTTCAACAGCTTTGGTATTTCTACCCATGAGGTAATGGTTACATTTCATACTTGATAGGGACTGTTAGGTTATTTTCATAACCCTGGTTCCCTGAAATAGAAATGTAACCATTAACCTTCAAGGTCGCTGCGTTTATGATTGTAGCAGTCTTGAAGAAAAAATGATATTGAGATCTGCGCGTGCAGTCTATTTATGCCCTCAGGGGCAGGCATGACTGCGTCACAGGCTCTGACGAGCAGTCTTTGTTATATCTATTCAGGTTACAGGGTCTTTAAGGATAAATACCCATGCGGTAATGGTTACATTTCTATTTCAGGGAACCAGGGTTTTGATAATAACCTAATGTTATCCATGCTCTGTATAATTAAACAATTTTTATATTGTTAGCAATCATTAAAAAGACGTCACTTGCCGGGTCAACAATGAAGCAAAGACAAAATGGAATTGCTTTTTGAAGCCTTTATTGAGCCTCAAGGGGGCAGAAGCTCTAACCCTTACAGTCACAAGCAACACACAGTGACATCAAGGAGAGAGCATAGCCCACCACAGGAACACAAACGACTACCTCGGGTGACTAAACAAAACAACACCTACAAACAAACTAGACATAGAACACACACACACACACACACACACACACAACAGGAACAATGGAACATTAACTGCAATTATAAACCATTAACACAAAGCCCAGTGCCCCATAAACAACAATCCCTTCCAACAGCTATTTGCATGTGGGAGGGAGCCTGCTGGCTGTCAGGTCAGATACATCCCGATGTGCTGTCTTCCACTAGACAGCACTGTCTGACTTGTTACAATATTATAATTTCCCATTATGGACTGTACATGGCCCACCCCCATTCATCCTACAAAAAGCATTTGGTCCATCATCAGTTGTTCTATGTTTATGCAATGAACATGAATATGTATTCATATTCATGTATCATGAATATGTATATACGTATCTCCTTACGCCATAAACTTAGTGACATCTTGGGTGGCATGGACAATAAATGCATAACCTATTCCCTGCGTACTTTATGTAAACTGTTTCATTCTCCATTCTCTTACTAAAATCTTCATGTTCTTTATGCTTCTCACATGTAATGTTGATACAGTACATTAACCATTACAGACAATGCCTCAGGCCAACTTTGAAAATGCAAAAGCAATAGAAAGCAGCATACTAGATAATAATCCACTTGCAAAACCTCATTGGCTAATCCAATACCATGCACTTGAGAGCTACTCTCCCAATCAGAGCCCATCTACAGTCCCTTGAGTCCCTGTATGTGACTCAGCTATAGAAGCCCACTTTGTCAGATGTTCTGTATCCGAGTTATTTCCCCAAGCTGAAACTGTGAACTGTTATCCATGATTCTCTCAAACATTAAACATGTAATGCAGGTCAGTTATTGAGTTATTGAAAAGTGCAGATGGCTTAATGTTATCATATATTGACAGCTGCTTGATGCTCTTCTTTCTAGTCTGAACTTTGTGCCCTCTTCAGCCAATCTTGGGATCTGTTTTGCCACTTCTCTTTCTTTTTTTAAAGTTGTACTTCTCATAAAATGTGAAGTGGAGAAACTACACTATGCTATCCCATCCTATCCTTGCCATTTCTTTTGTAAGGACTTATTTTCTGTATTATTATATAATACAAATACCAATACATTTTTTAGATCATCAAAATTAACAAGGTGTTGGATGGGATATAGAAGGAAAGTTCTATACTCCAGTAAAAAAAAAAAAAAAAAAAGCCCTTAATAATGTGCTTGCACACCAATGTTCTTTGTTTCCTTGTCAGTAATCATATCAAAGACTTCCCAAGAGCCACTGTGTTTTGCTTTGGGCATGGCAGTATTTAGAGTCATTTGTGGATTTCACATTGTTGTTTCTGTGAACGTTTTATTTTAATTAAATATAGATTTTTTTGCTTTCAAAATACAGCTGAATGATCAAGTATTTTTCTATAAATGAATTTAATTTCTTCTTCTCATCCCTGGTCTTGCTTTGGGACAGGTCATTTTGAGAAGTGACCTTGCATTTATAAAGGGTTCCCAGCTGAAACAACCTGTTTGTTCTGCTTATCCAGGAAATGATACTGGAAGCCTCAAAACAAAGATGTATGTAACCAGCAGCTGATGGATTTTAAAGAAAAGTGTGATTTCTTATAATTGTTAGTTCAAGTGTTTTTTATTAGTTTTCCTGTCCTGTTTGTACAGTACATTTTCAGTGGGTGGTGCAAGGGTAGGCTCGGACTGTAGAGCAATTCCCATTGCAATAGCACTCAGGCTTCACAGATAGGATTGTGGGCAATCACCATTTATGTTACAGTACAGTAGTCTCATTTTATCCTCCTCTGTCATTACCAGGAAGCAGTGTTTTCCCAAGCGCTCGCTCTCTCTGACTAAGCTGAACTGTACCAGTCAGTCCAGAACAAATCGAAGGGGTGGGACATAATAAATACCATTTATTACAGAAGCAATGGACAGGTCTCGAAGGGATAATTAAATGTCCCAATGTACAACTTTTTTTCTCATAAAATTTAAACCGTCTGCTGTTTGTTTTTATTTTTCAGACTGGCCGAAATGAAAAAGGAGACCCACTTAACACCGCCATTGATAAGATGACCAAAAAAACAAGAGATCTACGAAGACAGGTACAGTAATATTGCATTTTGCACCGTCTTTCAAAGCGGTTATTAGTGCTTTTACTTTATTAGACTGTAATGAGTCAGAATGCTGTGCAGAGCTGGCTTAACCCGAGCCAAAGTGAAAACAAATTTTGGAAAACAAAAAGTTCACCCTTTTAAAACGTGCTGGGGCTGTCTCTCCTCACAAACTATGCTTAACAAGCACCATATAATTGACCCACACCCTAAAAGTATTAATGGTGCATTTCAGGATGATAAACTACTGCAAGTGCCTTGCTTTGTCTGCTTTAAAACACTGCCAGTAATGAGCCAGAAAAGATGACATTAACTTCTAAAAAGTGCATGTTTTATCGGGCCCAGGAAGTGCTTATTTGGCAATCCTGTTAATACACTTCCGAAATTTTGCTCTGCACATTGATTACCCCAAAATAATCGTTGACATTCATTATCATACTGAAGTCTACTCCTGGCCTAGCTTCCACTCTCAAATGTTAGTCTACGCTGGAGCCTGTTAATAGGGCACAGATGAAAATGAATGGCTATGTATATATTCCAGAGGACACAGACAAATGCTAATCTGTTTACAGCAGGCAGTATGCTTTCTGAGCAGTACTAGGATTTACAGTTTATTATTAATTGTTGTACAAGCATAACTAAGGACTATGATTTATTAGGGATGATGTCCTAATAAATTATATAAATGACTTTGCTGGACTGGTCCGTAACCCTTGGTAATGTCTGATACAGTGGGTTTCATAGCTATTAAAATTACATTTTACTTACAGTAATTAGTACTGCACTAAAATGTTGAACAATACAGGGTCTGATGCAGCTGACCACCAGGCTGTTATTTTTGGCTGGAGTTTTGGGGTCTTGCTTCCCTTATTAATCCCCTCTCCCTAACTTACTTAAACATCAAGAAAAATTCACCTTGCTGTTCCCTCCAACTCCCGACGATCCAGACATTGAAACTGTAGTTATTTTCTGGCAGTTAATGCTGAAAGACCTTTTTAAACAGGACCCACATCCAGCACCACACTTCCAAACCAAATCAAACTTCAGCATATTGAGGCTAGATTTACAGAGTGGTTTATGTCTGATAACAGCAAATCACAAGCACTGTAAGAATTTAGATATTTAGACAAATAGTAGACCGCATTGATCTAACGTGAAACGTTCCTTTTTGAAAGAAAAGGACTTCTGCTCTGGCATGATTAAACCTTTTTATGTTTTCCATATGGTAGCTTTATACTGTACAGGATCTATCTTAATAAAGTCTGATCCTTGTGAACAGGTTGGGTCGTGTGGCGATGCCAGACCAGGAAGAAGTACTCAGAAACACAAGTAGTGCGAGGCAAAACTGTGCTGCTGCACTCGTATTTACCAAATGAAATAAAACCAAACAAAAAGGCACAAGGGCCAAAATAAACCACCACAAAATAAATACAAATACAATAAACAAAATGCGTACCTTTCAAAAAATACACCAGTAGCATTCATTTGTCTTTTCTTCTCCAAACAGTCTCCTTTGCTCTCCAACTCTCCTGGCTTTTATAGTTTGTGGCTGGAGCCCAATTAATCAATAATTAACAATTACCTAATTAAGACTCCAGCCACATTCTCACATGTATTTGGCAGGGAGGAATTGAACCCCCTCCCTGCCGATCCAAAACTAATGCCACACTGATTAAAACAATATCGAGAGGAATGGCAGTTCCTCGCGCCAAGTTACAGGGAAGCGTGAGAACTGCCAGTGACTATCTATACAGCACGGATAGTTGACGTGTTTTCAGGGTAAAGTATATCAGCCAAAAGCACCATTCCACATTTAATGTGTAGTTCCCAACACTCTTACATGAAATGTTGAAAAAAAAGTAAATACCTGTGTGGCAGAGTGTCCCGCCCCTATGTATTTATTTATTATCATTTGTTTATTTATTTATTATTATTTGTACAGAGAGGAGGTACGGGGAGATAGAGAGGAGACAGAATATAAAAACAATTGCTAAAACGTGCTGGATTAGCCAGCACAACACTTACTTGTTTGTCTGTTTATTTGTTTGGCCCTCGTGCCCTTTTGTTTGTACACCCCACCCCTGCAGCACGGACAGCTGCAGGTTCTTATACTCTGCACGCGTTTGGTAAGGATGCATGACTGTCAGCTAGTTAAATAATCAGTAGCTGATCAGTCATGCATCCTCACAGGGTTTTTAAATTATAAATATACAAAAACAATAACAAAAGACGCGGCGCTTTTATCCGCGCCGCAAACAAATACAAATAATAATAAATAAATACATAGGGGCGGGACACTCCGCCACAACCTGTCATACAGTAAGAGAAATAAGTCGCCAAAGGAAGGTAAAAATGTCTATCTCCTTCTGACGTATTTTGTCAACATGGAAATATACTGGGGAACGCACTTGTTTTGATGTCTGTATCATGTATATTAAATGATTTATTGATATTTTAAAATGGACTAGTCGCACACATTGCAGGCAAAAAGAAAAATAATTGAAGACCCCAGGCACTTTTATCCACGCACATGTATGTTACAGCACATTCGATTTTAATGACAAATAACTTGTTATGTCAACATGGAAATATACTAGGGAACACAGTTTCTACTAACTTGGCTTGTGTTTTTCAGGCACAATAAAAGTAGATCAAACACATGAAAAACACAAGCCAAGTTAGTAGAAACAATTGGGGCAACCTTGACCCCCACCACTTTGACAGTTGTGCCTATTTGCTTTGTGCTGGGCAAGGTTGCCTCAATGGTTTCTTGAAACTTGGCTTGTGTTTTTGATATCTCTACTTTAAATGGCTGGGCACTTTTGGTAACTTGCCGTTTTTTCACATTTCAAATGTGTTTTTGTTTCAGATTATGATAACAAAAACAAATACATATATTTATCCATATTTAAAAAATGGCAATAAATCATAGCGATAACAACAAAATAATATACTGTATACATTAATAAAAGGGCGGGCACCCCGTCACATCCTCCATAAAAAGCACCCTGTTAGACAGCACATATTTCCTATGGCATTCATGAGATCCCCTAACACAGACCAGAAAGAAAGAACATCACTTACACATAACCATAGGTAACACAGGCCCATGTTATTGGATGGAAATATTTCTGCAAGTATGCATCTAACCCAGTAATAAATATAGTGCTGCACATTTCTGCCTAAGTCATACATCATGCAGGTTATTTTAGTTTGCAATTTTCTTATTTTTTTCACAATGCAAATATCCTGCTTTATTTTGTTCCAGTGTACTTGGCTAATATTTGGAGAGCAGTAAACTTCTTTGACATCTGTATTATAATTATATGTAAAATCAGTTTACAGATTCACAAGGCCAGGCATTTTTAAATCTCTTCAGACATTTATTTTATTATCTATCACAGTATTAAATTCTCTGAGATGTTTATTACTGTGCTTCTTGATTTTTATGGTACTCTAAAGTGGTTTAACGGAAATGAAAAGTGTTTAATAGTCCTGATTTACTCTTGCAAGTCTGCAGCAATTTAATTCCCCCGGTTATTTTAACCATCACTTTTAATTTATTCAATACATAATGTTTACTGGTGCACATATGACCCCATATTTAAAAATAGACATCTTACCTGCTTTCAATTGCACGCCCCCAAACTGTCTCTAGAGTTGCCATTAAAAGCTTTCTGAAATGTCCCAGATTCTCAGCGGACCCAAACAAAAGCAAGAAGGCACATTGTAGTTATAAGCAGATGTTACATTTTCAGGTAGATTCCATTTACAGAAACATCTTGTGTGTATACATCTGTTTTTGTTGTTATTTATTAATTTGTTTAACTCTTGAGAAGAACACTATTATAATGCTTTAAAAGCTGCAAGTGTACAGTACGATCAGCTCAAAGTTTTGAACTGCAATACTGTGCTTTTATTTTCTTGGAAAACTTGGTTGTATTTCTGGAAGCAGAAGAGAGGCCGAGTTCCTCCTCAGTGCATTTCATGTGCGGGGGGTGGGCCTGTGTTTCAGCTGCTCACTTTTCATTCACCCTTTTCCTATTTTGGGTGTAGGTGGCATTGCGCCACTGCAGTTGCTGCATTAACCATTCATCATTTTCTTTTTTCCAGTCATGGTGTGGCGGCTTTGTCTTTTGGGGGGAGGTGGCCCTATGAGCCACTTCCTATCCGTGGCACTAGAATACATGATGTCATCGTGTTTTTTGCTAGTCAGACAACATTGCGGATAGCTGTCAGCACCCACGGACAAGGTCTCCGGTCAAATTCATTATTCATCATTAATTTGTCTGTTCAATTGCAATTTAAATCATCCACATTGCGGATTCTCCGTACTGAAATATTTTATTCGTTTTTTGATTGTTTTTGTTTTGTTTTTTTGCTGGATTCTGTAGAATTTGCTCCATTTTTTTTTATTGACTTTAAATGTATACATACTTTACGGGCATGTGCTTGGCTGTGGTCAAACCTTCACTAAACTTTGTATCAGCAAAATATTTTTCAACATAATCCCAACTGTTTTGATATTTTCATTTACACGTCATGGAACAGCTGGTAAAAAAAAACAAAACAAACAAAAAGAAACACACAAGAAAAGATTGCATCATTGTGATACACAATTGCTCATATGCCAAATCCTCTTTTTCCAGAATACTTCCAAGTAAAAGTTGAGAAATGCTCTGCGTAACTAAACTGGTGTGATACAGATAAATTAACATGTACTGTATATCCTCGAGAGATGATGAATAATGTAAACACTGCTGTTTGATAGTTGTACTTTTATAATCTCCATTTCCAATTCCTGTGCTAACAGTACAGTACAGTATGTACCATTTGTCTAAGTTATTAGTTTAGAAGTTCTTCTAGGGTAGTGGAATATTAGACATGCTGTAGAAGCATTAGAAGTACTGATAAAGACATCTCACAGTAACTTTCTCGAACATTTTATTCTTCTATATATAGCTAGTGATTGAGGGCCAAATATTCAAACCGCTTGCGTGTGTTGCAAGGGGAGTTGTAGAGATTTTTTGCTCTGTGTATATGCACTAGTATTCTATGTTTTGTTATGGTTTGGCATTTAAACGGTTTAAAATGAAATAAAAAGTGGAAAGTCATTCAGGTGACTCCAGAAGGCCGATAAATAAATAAATACATAAATACATTTCTGTTTAGGCTGGATAGTTGTTAGCTGGGTTTGTTTTTATTCTTCATTAATTAAATTGTATTCATTGAAAAAAAGGCAATGGAGAAGCAGACTGTTATTATTGTTTTTAGATTTTTTTTGAATAGGGGAAGTTAGCAGGCAATGTTCCTGTGTTGGGGTAGGGGTACAGGCAGGCATGAACGCGTTTAAGTTCAGCACTAACCCTAAATAAAATGTTGTTCCTGTTATTAAGCAGTAGTATAATCCGAAGCAGTGGTATTTAAAAATAAAAGAAGCCAGTTTTCACTTTTGTGAAGTAGGCAACAATATTTGTTTTCATTATTGAAATTAATGTTCAGCTTTCATATTGAAGCTTGTTGTGCACTACTCATTCAATCAAACCAAGTAGTGTAGGAATTTGCTTGTATCGTTCAAGATGTTTTTCAAATCAAGTAAGCTTATTTTCTTTGTGTATAAAAAACGACAATAGAGTCGCAGTCCTTCTTTCGCAGCCAGTGTCATCTTTATGGCATGTAAATGGTAAAGTAATTAAATGTCCCTGGCAGTGGACTGTCTCTGTTTCGCGCACGCAAGAACTTGCAGAATGGATAAAACTGTGTTGAGAATTGTAAGAAAACGCATTTAAGAGCAAAACATTTAATTACATTTTCAACGTTTATAGCTGAAGAGGTGCTGGGGCTATGCCTCGTCAAGCCCAAATAATCCGTCTTCATTTTGCAAAAAGTTGCAATGGTTATTATGCCTAGAAAGAGTTGCGGTTGATTTCCTGTGTTAATTCATGTTAATTTATTAATTTCTGCAGCGCTGCGATAATTGCAGTTTCTCTGCAACTCTTAGATTTCACTCACTTGTGATTTTATGCAAAACATTCATAACGCAAGCAGAGTTGCGGGAAAGATGAGAACATTTGCAAATCTTTGAATATTTGCCCCTGAGTGTGTAAAATTATACAGGGTTAAAAACTAATAACAAAATGTAAGGACTAGTGCCTTTTGAAACTTGCTAGTCCTTATGTAAACTTATTAGTCCTTATGTGAAGTTCCTGAGTCGGAATCAACAAAAACTGTTGAGGTCCCTATTATATTAGGCTTACATTTTATTTTCTTAAAAAATAAACACTTATAAATTTAGATTTGTTTTATTGTATTAAAAAAACAGATACAATAAACATTAATGCTCATTCCCAGTTACATTGACTTGGGTTTCTGCATCTGCCTTCCCCACATTCCGAATCCCAACAAAGTCTGTGTGGACAACACCGTGGACAGCATACTTCACGTAGCATATCACTGCCTCAGTAAGGAACTATCCGTAGAACCGTCCCAGATAAACGACACATATTTAGCAGTTGCCATTCTGGTTAACTGGGCTGGGTCCTCGCAATAGCGTGTATACACTTGTGTGTGCCTGTTTAGAATTTCTATAGGTTTTCCCCACATGTAATCCTTTTGCCTCACAGGTCACACATCCATTAAAAATCAGATTACTGTTGTGCATTCTTTGCAAGGGAGTGAGCCCTACTAAAAAGTAATTTTAGCTTTAAAATCACAGTTTTAAAGGTGTTTATGTTCTTTAGTAATTGTTACCTTCATCAGTTTCACAGTTATAATGATGACTTGATCTTTCAACCCACAAATCCACATTTTTGTAAAATTACTTTACACTTACTTCAAAGATGCAATGCGCTAATAATTTATTCATCGCCGTGCTTTAAATGTAACCTTTCGGTATTATAAACTAAATCTACTTTTTAGAAATAAAAACAGTATAAAAACGTCAAAACAAAAAATAGCTCAAACGGGGAAACGGACCATATGAAATTGTTATTCTAATATTTTACTCTTGTAATATGAATACGTTAGTAATAGTTAAGCAAGCATCCTTTAAATCTATATAGTTTTAAATACTTTAATATTTTACACTGATTAAAGATTGACCTACTAAGTTGTTGTGTTCAAGCAATTGGGGCATTTTCAAAAAAGCATAATACATAATTGAAAAATGAAACTTAATGTGAGGAAATTTACATTTTTATACTGTTTTGATGTCTAAAAAGTACATTTTGTTTATACCGAAAGTTCACAGCGATGCATAAATGAATAGCGTAAGTAATCACATGGACAACATTCAATGAAACGCTGACAGATTTGCATATCTCAAAATAATGCAAATTTCGGCATGACAGTGACTGTTTTATAAGCATTATGAATGTCTGTTCACCACTGCTACACCCGTTAGAAAATTACCTTTTCCTGCATTTTTTAAACGCAAGCCTATGAACGTGAGAATATATGTGTACACTTTTTTTTAAGCACTCGCCCACAGGACTACTGAGGCACAGACATCAACTAGTCTCTCATCAGTTTTAATTTGCCTCGGGTGAACAGGCAAGCGTTAGTTTCTAACCCTGAATTATATAAAAAAGACATGATAGCACAGGGGCATTTGGTCTATTACAAAGTATATTTTAGAGAAGCCTCTAATGGTATTGTGTTTTCTGACTAGGGAGCTATTAATGCACTAAAGCTGCAAGTACAGACAAGGACATAGAGCTACCTTCCTCCTTCATGGGTTGTAAGTCATAATTTTCCTTAATTGCATTAAAATTAATGTGATTCCATCTTGCGCACTCATTATCTGACTCTGTGTAGGTCAGAAGCCCTGGAATTCTGGGGTCTAGCTGTAATAGTTCCGTCACAAGTTCAAAACTTCTACCACACAATGCCTTACTTCTGGCAGATAATCTTGTGATACTTCGTCCATTTGCAACGTCTTGATTGTGTGAATGTATTCATTGTGTCTTTGAACACTGGCATCTGTGAAATGCCGTCTATTTAGCTGCTTTTTCTGAGGACATCAAGAAAAAAAATCATAACAAAATAGCTTTCCAGCTGTTATTAGCATTGATGAATAGCACTAATTGGGAAGAATAGGCTGACAGTGCTGAGCTAATATCCTTAAATGTCTTGCCTCATGCAATTAGTATTCCCCTGCCACGTATCCATTTGAGTTGCTGGAAAGGTGCCACGTGTTCATACCCTTGTCATCTCATTTAACAAATTGTTCTGTCAAACCATTCCTCATAGCTTATCTTGATTGATAACTGAATTTAAGGTCTCTCCTCTTAGAAGTATACCTTTAGACATCAGGCACAAGCTCTGCAAGATAGTCCTACGGTCCCTCAATCTGTTTCATGCAGCCTAGGTGCTGATATCATTTGGCACTGGAATTGTCTTGATTAAGTCAAGAATACCTTGCAGCCAGAACTCACCACAGAAAATGCATGCTCTGTTAACTTCAATTGTCATAAACTTCTTGATGGATCAAAAGGTTAAGCAGAGGTGTTTTAGGTTCCTGGACAATCGAAAAGTATACAGCCAGCTAACAGAATGCAAATGTTGTCTTTCTCAAAAACAAATCATGATGCCTTTCAGGATAGAACATCATGGAAGGAGAAACCCCTAAAATACAGCTCTTGCAGCACATTCATTAATACGCATGTTTGTTTCATTATCATAGTGCTACCATTCAAGTGCTATTTTAAGCCTAACAGATCGTCTCAAACAATGAAGTGGCAAATAGAGCGCAGACATTATCCCACAGGTAGATGCCCTCTAAAAGCTGACAGGACTTGTTGAAACAAATTTTAAACAGCAACATAAGTTCCAACCAGAAACACATTTAAAAAATGTCTTCATGCGCAAAAACCAAAAAATTAGTTTATAAATGCAATAAGTTCCCTTCAGCGGTCATTACTTGTATATGACTGACCTTGTCTTTCTTCATATATATATATATATATATATATATATATATATATATATATATATATATATATATATAAAGAAATCATTGAATATTTAGTCTCAAACTTACTTGTAACTTTCTTTAGCTTCACAATACCAAGTTATGAAAATCAAAAATCCTGTTGATTGGATTACTGAGCTGTAATAAACCCCAAGCCACCTATGGTTTTATATTCACTACAATAAGCTTGGTATTAAGTCAACAGGCAATTATTATTCAGATCACAAGTGAGCAGAACTTCAGGGTGCAACAGAGCATGCTCTCTGAAACAATTCCAGGCTAAGATAGTACAGAGGTATTCTCTCAATGGACTGTAAGCCCAACAGAAAGAGGACCTTTCTTAATACTAATGACAGCAGGAAGTCTTGTGGGCTCTCCCGGCAACAAATGTATTTTATCTTTACCTATAGCTTTAGGTATAAAGGTAAAAGCAACAAAGGGTAAATGCATTGCACAGATAACACAGATTTAAGTTAGTGATTAAATGAAACATCGCAAAGTTAGTTACTGGAACTAGCAGACAAATGAAAGGGTTGAGGAAAGATGCCTGAGGCAGTCTTTTTACTGTATACTGCTTCTTCTACAAAGAAACATCCAAATCTTGCTTGGTTACATACATCTCTGGGGACACGACTCACTGTCTGAAACTCATTACACAGCTGTAATGTGCTTCAGCCAGATCTTAGTTACAACTAAAAAACCTGAACCCCACTTTTATCCCTAAACCCCCAAGTTACAGCAAAGGCTGGTACCCATGATCCTGAACTCAATTGTATACTTCTAATGAGCATTTGCCTAAGCCCCACTGTCAGAAACATGGCATACTGGTACTGGTCACAGTATCGTACGCTCACTTGCGCATTGCATATGAAGAGACATTATAAATCTAACGGCATTATCATTTATTTTGAAATACATGTAGGCTTAGAAAACCCAATGCTGTTTTGTAGAAATTATTTCTGTCATGCAGAGACGGGGGTGTTTCAGTTTTTTTCCACTGTGAAACGTCTAAAACTGTAGAGATGTATGGTCTGTGCTCAAATAAGCCCTTCTAGAAATATTATGTTTTAAAAATGAAATATTTCTTACATTATTAATATGTTGCTTTACCAAGATGGGTAAAATAACATGGCAGTGAACTTTGTGAGATCCTTGTTCAAGCAATGTTGTTAGGAATGAATCATGTTTAGGAACAGATGTAAGGCATCAGCAGGTTTCAGTGAACTTTGTTGACTGAGGCAGAAGGAGACTAGAGCACTAACAGTTGCCGTGGTAAACAGTTTTGCTTTGACTGACCTTTCTTCCACACTTTGATGCTGTTACTGACTCACAGGGGTTTTATTTTATACATCGAATTATTGTTGAAATGCTTCCTTAATGAATTATATTATTCTTCTGTTTGTTTGCTTTTTTAACTCTTACTTTACACACACACCTTTCATCAGTACATGACATTGATGAGTTTAGTAGTTTGCATAAAATTAGAGGCAATTGGCAGGAGGCATCTTGGTAACAGTTTTACCAGACATCTGTTTTTATGTCGGAACAGGTGCTTAATCTTAGGAACATGCAGTTTCCCATTAAAAAGCACATTTGTAAAACGGATGTTAAGCTCATCTTTGAAGATCATGTGGCCCTCAGCTTATTCACGGTTGCAAAGATATTTATTTTTCAAGCTTTGTTGAGTATATGCACTGTATTAATTATTTTATAGAGCTTTTGTGTGCATTGTAATTAGACTACATTAAGTTTACACTGTTGCAATGTACTAGTGCTAACTCACCATCTGGACTTAAAAGATAAAGCAGCGAGTTTGAAAAACATACTTTCTGAGACAGTCTATCATCACTGCAGTTTATGAGGCAAGGTTTGCATCTCGTAAATAATAGTGTAGCCGCTCTGGGATTATGCCTCTATTTCTATTAGAAGCTTTGTTAGAAAGGTCAATCCAGGATTTTAGTGCAAGCTCTGTATTGGCAAATGGAAAGATTTATTTATCTTATTACACAAGGAATGTACCACAAAAGTTTAATAAAATTAGATTTTAAAACCCAACCTAGCCTCTCCATTATGTTTTAAATTTTCAGCATGTCATTTATCGGTCGGTGGATTTTTAAGAAAATGTACCGTAAAACTTCAATTATTTACAATATTTGCCAGCAGACCCGGCGCGTATTGGAGACCGGTGATTATTTGAGACCAGTGTTTATATTAGATCACTAGCTTCACATGCTTCATGCGGTCATTGAGAAGCCGCTAACACACAACCTTGTAGCAACATTGTAACTCAATTTAAACATCCCAGCAACTTAAAAGGTTAAAAGGTTGTGTGTCATTGGGAACCAAGTAATAGTTTTATTTTATAACATAATTACATTGTATTGTACACCCTCAAGTATAAAGCGAAAGTATTATTACGGTCTTTTTATATACACTGGCTAACAAGGATACTGTATGCAAAACGTTGGCAAATGAACAAGCAGAAGTACCAATTTGTATTTAAAAACTAAATAATAATAATAATAATAATAATAATAATAATAATAATAATAACCGTTAAATCCACTAAAAGACAGCCCTGTAGATATCAGAACACAGGCGTGTAGGCTACGCTTACAGCACAATAATAATAATAATAATAATAATAATAATAATAATAATAATAATAATAATGCAAACTTCTAAAATGTTTTAAAAAATGGACAATAAAAACAATAAGTATCATTATCAAAAATAATTTATTGTTTAATCTCAAACTTGTACATTGTTAATACAACAAAATGCGTTAAAATACACCAAGAACTTTGTATCTGGCCTACTTTCAGCACGCTCTTAAAATGATCTTTTAATAACGTAATAACTGCATTAAACAAATATGCATTACATGTAGGCATACCTTAAATTACGTTTTGTATTATTATTATTATTATTATTATTATTATTATTATTATTAATAATCCTGAGTCACTTTCATCGTTGTTAGTTCATTACGCGTAAGCTCCTCCTCAGCTTCAATGGCAATGACAGAGACCCGCCGTTTATTTACAATATTTGCCAGCAGACGCAGCGCATATTGGAGCCAGGCGATTATTTGAGATCCGTCAATTATTTGAAGTTTTACGGTAGTCAAACTTTTCAAAAGTTGGCTACTCTTCATCAGGAAAAGGCATTGTCCAAAATGTGTGTCTACTTGATTCACGGCTTGTTTCATATACCCTAATTAACACTAATCTTGAACTACATAACGTTACCTAGATAAGTGCTAATATGGAGGTCTGTGAAACCAGTCCTTGCGTGATTAGAGACATTTTCACAAAGCTTTAAGTGTTTGTTTTTGTTTGTTATATTTACAAAATTGCTGTTGGTTTGCTCCATTGTAAAGTTTCATATTAGAATGGTCTTTAACCATCATTTCCATGTCATGAAACCCTTACAATTAACCAATAATATGTTATTAAATTGACAATGGAGTAAAAAGAACATTAAAACAAAACAAGCACCTACATAATATAAAGTAAAAATATAAATGTATGATCAAAATGTAAGTACTGTGTACTGGATGCAATACAGCATAGGGTTGTCATAAAGTATTCCATGTTCCGTTTTAATATTAAGTGCCCAGTATTAGGTGATAAATTGATATACACTTAAGGCTGTTTTACTTGAAACATTTCTGTGACATGACCAGTTGTTCTTCTTTGATGGATTATCATCTTTTTAACATATTTAGGAGGCAGTGTGGTCCAGTGGTTAAAGTCCAGGACTTGTAACCAGAAGGTCACCGGTTTAAATCCCACCTCTGCCACTGACTGACTCACTGTGTGACCCTGAGCAAGTCACTTAACCCCCTTGTGCTCCATCCTGCATATGAGATGTTAAATCAATGTCCTATTGTAAGTGACTCTGCATATAATGCACAGTTCACAGCCTGCCTCTGTAAAGCCCTTTGTGATGGTGGTCCACTATGAAAGGTGCTATATAAAGATACAGTGCTCACCCTTTATAACGCTATAGTGGGGAGCCATAGTTACAAGTCTGTGCTATTTGTGTTCCACCTTATAACGAGTATAAAAGGACTACTGTAATGGCATTATATAGCAAATAGGAGCCACAACCCTCCATGTTATAACCGATTATAACAAGGCACGTTATAACGGTGAGCACTGTATTATTATATTATTATAGTTCCTTGTTAATTGTATTATCCAATTTAGGTTTAGTATGTCCTTTATTAGTGAAGTTCTCTGCTGGCTAGCTTACAATATAATTATTATCATTCAGTTTGTTTATACTCAAAATATTGTGGATGGCAAAACAAAGTGAAATACCACTGAAATGGATTTAACTCATTAGTACAGTACTTAGCCAAATGTAAACCTTTATATCAAACAAATTGTTGACATACTTTTCCTCCCAAAGTCTAGTTTCAATTAATAAAGGTCTAATCAATCAATCAATCTTTATTTTATATATCGCCTTTCATAGTGGACCACCATCACAAAGCACTAAATACCATCACTGTGTATAATATTATAACAGATTCAATAGTGTACTATGGTAATGAAAAAATTCCTGGGGGTGTCGTATTTCAATAATTTCATTTGAGGTGGTATGTAGATCCACCCCACTGCTGTGTGCAGGCTGAGACCATATTGAATGGATTCAAAGTGTTAACTGTAGTAACTGTCCTCTTGCTTTTAAAGGTGAAAGTAATGCTTTTTTTGCAATATCTTCTTTGCAGCTGCGAAAGGCAGTGATGGACCACATCTCTGATTCCTTCTTAGAGACAAACGTTCCCCTGCTGGTGCTGATTGAGGCTGCCAAAAGTGGCAATGAAAAGGAGGTCAAAGAATATGCCCAAGTCTTCCGTGAGCATGCCAACAAGCTTGTGGAGGTAAGCTGAATTATCTGTGAGCAATTGACAAAAAAAGACAGCAGAAGCAATCTAAACGCAGCTAGTCATGTGTACAGTCTCGGTAAAAGAGAAATGCAGTGGAATGCCTTGGGCTAAATCAAATGCCGACAAAGTCTCTGTGAAAAGGATCAAAATGCACATAAAAACAGTGTTTCGCTCACAAAGTGTAATAGATACACACATGTAGTGCTGACAGCTTTTGTATGCATGTGTATGTATATATAGTTTATTTTAGCACTCTCCTGCCTTATGCTGTGTGTCGTAAGGGGAGCTTCAGCTGTACTGCAGTGATGTAAAGCAGTCGTCATGCCAGTTTGCAGTAAACTCAAACCATGAGAGTTTTATAATATTTTGTATAGTTTCATTAATCAAGGGCCCCCTGCAGCCACAGCATTTCTAGTTGTTGATACGAAAAGCAGAAGTATCTCCTGTTGCTCAGTAAATACTGGAGGATTATAAAATGTATAGGAGCAAACAGATATATACTTATTACAGTCAATTACAATTATATTCAATAAGAAAAAAGTCAACTGCAATAGACAAGCTAAAAGGAACAGCATATTGTGTTTTGCTTCCAACAACACATGTTAATAAATAAAACTGTTTCAGTGGTATCAGTGACATATTATTCTCACTGCAGTTCTCCAGCACTCTTAGTAAAAGAAATGATCCTGCTCTGCAGAAATATATATTTCCAATAAATAAACAAATCAATACCATTTCATGTTTAACCAATATTGCATTGGCCTTCAGGTTTCTCCCTATAAGCTTGGAGAATGCCAGTAAATATTATCACATAGTGAGGCATTAAGGCATGTTCTGGACACCTGCAGATAGATAGATGGCTGTTGAAATGAGTCTATTTGTGATGACCCAGACCTTTGGACTGCATGAGCCGGCTTTAGTGGAATTATTGTCCTCCTAGGAAATCTTAAATCCTGACGGCCGGAGGGTTAAGGAATAGATTCATCATGTCTCTGAAATCAGCAAGCTGCTGTACAAGGCCTTTTTTCTTAATTTTTTTTTACATAAAAGAAAGAATAAGTTGAATATTTTTATTGAGGCACCAAGTGATATAGAATGTTGAGTCGCAATCATTTCAGGAAGGCTAATAACCACATAGACCCCATTAGTTAAAACTTAGCAGATGGATATCGGAATTTGAGATACATCTTCCAATGTGTCAAAAATTCCCTTGGTAAGAGCAATCACGGTTGGCAGGTATATATTAGCCCATGGTTTATGGTGATTAAAATGTGATATAGTACAGGTAAATCAATAGCATTACAGGGCTAGGTAATAATTTGTGGTAGAAGGAAGCAAAGAGCAGCAGCTTTATTTTTGGTTTTATAGCCATTTTATCAATTAGTAATACTGAAGAATTATGCAGCATCATCCCAAACATCAACCAGGCAGGGTTACAATAGGAAATTCTTCCTCGGTCATCAGTTTTTTATAATTTCTAATTTTAGTTATTTAATATTTCTAACTGCCTTTGCCATTTTATCTATAAAAATAAATATATGATTTATGTGTTTTATAATTACATTTCATTTCAGGGTTGTGAAAAGTCATATGTGTTAACCAAAAATTGTTCAATGAACCAGATACTAAAATAGTTAATAAATAAACACACCAATGAATACGCATGGTCTCCACTAGAAGGGTGTTCTTTACATATGATAGATGTACTATGCAGCAGGTGCAGAGTACAGTTTAGTCAAGTTATTATTGAGCTTTTCATTCAACATCTTGATTACAAAAAGCTGATTTTCTACAATGCATTAATTGTCCCCAATAAGTGAGTCATGATTGATTAATGTGTCAAAATGACCTCTCCCAAACACAGTAGGTTATACATACACTAAACTCAGGGACCAACAAAAACATTTGCCTTATTAGAAATTCTTATTATCAGGAGCCTATGCCAGATAGCCCTGCCGCATGTATAACATGTGTTATTTTTATGTACTGTACATAGTTCAGCATTGTATTGAAAAATACAACATTTTCAAATCGGATGCAACTGTTAAATGACTGCATGTCCTTTGAATAAACCATTAATAATAATTTCAAATTACTCCAGCTGAGAACTATGATGGGAATTTGATCATAGGCTTGATTGAACTGGATGAAATCATCATGTTAAAGAACAGTTTAGTCCATGTCTGGAACACACAACTTTACATTTGCAAGACTGAGGACTGCAATTCCCCGCCTGCTACAGGGAGGCAGTTGATTTCTTTATTTATTTTTAACTGTAGATACCTCACAGTTGTAAGATGACTCAGAGTACCATGCTTGTTAATGCTGATGAATAGACATCCCTGTATTAAAACAGGATAACATGATGCGTATGGAATGCGAGATTTCTTACTGTGGAGAAAAAAGCAGTGTTTGATTCCATGATGTGCAAGTTCTCAATACTCTGCTTTTTGTGTTAATGGAATTTGAGGGGGTGCATCCAGTTAACACTGACTCCTCTAAATTTTAGTAAATTGTGGTTTCCCATATTACCCCTGGTAACCTGTTACATTGTGTGAAATATAGAATTATCTGATGCAATACTTGTGCTGCATGGGTATATACTGTTCTTTAAACCTGACTAGATTTTCAATTTACTTTAAATCTTTAAAGCAAGTTTGCTTGTTTTTTTCTGAAAGGAAACAATAAAAGTAAAAATAAAAATCTTACATTTATGCAATTTAAAACCCCTAACTTGTAAGTCTGAATTGTTTTTATCTGGTTTGGTTCAACTTTATTGAGGGTGCGTCTCCTTTGTGAAAAATCATGCTAATGATAATTTAGAATAACTCCTTGAGAATCACAAAATGTGATTTTAATTATTGATCCTGCTACTTTCCTCCTGCAGAGTCCATTGAGAAATCGCATCAATCACATGGGGTTGTGATTTTGACATACCTCTATCTTTTTAATGTTACACTCAGGGAAGTTAAATGCATTAGAAAAAAGAGATCAGTGTACTTGGATCCCCATTAGGTTGGCAATCATTTGGAGAGCCCTTTAGGCATACTTAATCGTTGAAATGCCCTTGTGACATATAGAGATAAGTTTAGCTTTAAACAATAGGATCAGCAAGTTACAAGTCAAACGTGTTTTGGCAGCTACACGAGACCTCAAGCACATTACTTCTTGTCATGTGTCTCAAGATGTGACACTGAATGGATTATCAAGATTACATTTGACAAGAGAAAAGTAAAGCCTGACATTGCTCTACATTACTGTTAATTGAATGGCAAGTTCTTGTATGTAATATAAATGTATGTGTGCTACGAGTAGCATTTCTAAGTAATACATATTGTGCGTTTTTATTTGATTGGCATATCAAAATTTGTGCTGACATGTAATCGTGCCAGCAAGTGACACCTGTTCAGTCTCTGGAATTGATCATACAGTACACCTGTCCCTTGTGATTAAATAAGCACGTATAGAATTCAGTCACACAGTGATAATTGGTTTAGGGTTGTGAAAATGACCAAATTGAAGAATTTTACTGCATGTTTTAAAATTGTGTGAAGGTGCCAGTGATCATTGGCAAAGAAAACATACGAAGGTGTTATACAGGAAGACATAAAAGCAACTGCATGCAGCCCATAGTACAGAAAGCAATAGGGTAGGTGAGTGCATATAAATTGATTTAATACAAATAAATATCTAGTCTGGCAAGTCTTTTTCATGCCTGTCACACTGCCTTGCTTTGGAAGCTGTAAAATGGCTGCAGTAGTACACTCCTTCTGTTAAGGTGGTTGTCTTCAGTTGTTACTGCTGTATATAACCTGTGGGATTGTTATGTGTTTGTCGTGGGATGACTACTCAGGAGTGCAAATCTGGCACTATGTCTATAGCTTATTAATCAAATTAATAAGGACTTGAGTGACAGCCGTTGGCCCCCACCCCCACCAAGTTCAATGACACACTTTTCAGTGGAGTTGTTGTCTTTTCACAGGTGGAGTTTTCTTTTAGAATTTCTCAACAGAAATGTATTTTCCTAAACTTGCGATGTACTGTATGTATGAATTTCCTCTAGGGCAATCATGTGTGTTTAATCTTTCCATTAAGGCTTTAATATCCTTCTAGACCAACACATCTAGTTTCTTTCTAATGTACTCAGCCTTTAGACATAATCCTGTGCTATGTAATAACAAAAGCCTTTGAAGGAATATAACAAAATATTGGCTTTAATCTTTAATATCTATCTATCTATCTATCTATCTATCTATCTATCTATCTATCTATCTATCTATCTAATATATATCTATATATATATATATATATATATATATATATATATATATATATATATATATATATATATATATAGATATATATAGATAGATAGATAGATAGATAGATAGATAGATAGATAGATGCTAAATGCTTAGGATCATGGTACATTTTTATATTAATAGCAGCAAATTATGCAGAACCAGAATACAACTCTTTTTTTTTTGCCAGTCTAGACCTGTTCAATTTTTCCAAAAACAATTCAAAGATTATTTTTTCGTTCTCTACAAAACCTTTCCGCCCATAAGATAAATTGCCTGTAAGACCTAACATTGAACATTTTCAAGATTTATGGTAGGTATGCTTCATAACTGAAGCATGTTGATGGATTTTTTTTCTTTCTCTTTTTGCACTGCACTATAACTGTCTTTCATTTTCCTGACATTTAATGTAATACATTAGGAAGCATCTGAGAGAAAGAAACCCTCCTTGCCCTACCCACAACAACATTTGGTACACTTTAAAAAACACACCCTCTCCATCCATCTCCCTCCTCATGGAATTACATGCCTAAACTCCCAGCCCTCCCATCAGCTTCACATGTCCAACTGGGTCTCAATGTCCAGTCGTTACCACAACCACATCACGTCCATATACAGACTAGCACAACCAAACTGTCCTACTCATTTAGCCTCTGCAAACAGTGTGTGTGTGTGCTATTTGCAGTATCAGTCTGTCACTGATTAAAAAAAAAAAAGTGAAATCTGAATGGTCTGCTTTCTGTAACCAAATTGACAGAGAATTCCAACTGTCTGAATTCTGATACAGTATATATATATATATATATATATATATATATATATATATATATATATATATATATATATATACAGTGCTGTGAAAAAGTATTTGCCCCCTGTCTGATTTTCTGCATTTTTGCATATTTTTGACACTGAATGTTATCAGATCTTCAACCAAAACCTAATATTAGATAAAAGGGACCCTGAGTGAACAAATAACACAATAATTTGATACATATTTCATTTATTTATTAAAGAAAGTTATGCAACACCCAATGCCCCTGTGTGAAAAAGTAATCGCCCCCTTAGACTCAATAACTGGTTATGCCACCTTTAGCAGCAATAACTGCAACCAAACGCTTCCTGTAGTTATTGATTAGTCTCTCACAGCGCCGTGGAGGAATTTTGGCCCACTCCTCCATGCAGAACTGCTTCAACTCAGTGACATTTGTGGGTTTTCGAACATGAACTGCTTGTTTCAGGTCCTGCCACAACATCTCAATGGGGTTTAGGTCTGGACTTTGACTAGGCCATTCCAAAACTTTCAATTTCTTGTTCTTCAACCATTCTGATGTAGACTTGCTTGTGTGTTTCGGATCATTGTCTTGCTGCATGACCCAGCTGCGCTTCAGCTTCAGCTCACGGACGGATGGCCTGACATTCTCCTGTAGAATTCTCTGATACAGAGCAGAATTCATGGTTCCTTCAATGATGGCAAGGTGTCCAGGTCCTGATGCAGCAAAGCATCCCCAAACCATGACACTACCACCACCATGCTTGACCGTTGGTATGAGGTTCTTACTGTGGAATGCAGTGTTTGGTTTTCGCCAGACATAACGGGGCCCATGTCGGCCAAAAAGTTCCACTTTTGACTCATCTGTCCATAGAACATTGTTCCAGAACTCTTGAGGATCATCCAGGTGCTTTTTAGCAAACTTGAGACGAGCATTCATGTTTTTCTTAGTGAGCAATGGTTTCCACCTTGCTACTCTACCATGAATCCCATTTTTGCCCAGTGTCTTTCTGATGGTGGAGTCATGAACACTAACCTTAGCCGAGGCGAGAGAGGCCTGCAGATCCCTGGATGTTGTTCTAGGGTTCTTTGTGACTTCCTGGACAATTTCACGCCTTGCTCTTGGAGAGATTTTGGCAGGACGGCCACTCCTGATAAGATTCACTACTGTCCCAAACTTTCTCCATTTGGACAATATGGCTCTGACTGTGGTTCAGTGGAGCCCCAGAGCCATAGAAATGGCTTTGTAACCCTTTCCAGACTGATAGGCATCAACAACTTTTTCCCGGAGGTCTTCAGGAATTTCTTTTGTTCGTGGCATGATGTGCCTCTAGAACCTGTGTGCTGACAACTTCACTCTGATGGTAAGGGCCAAAGTTAGTCAGATTTATATTGGGCAGGGCTGGCCCAAATCAGGCCTGGTTGTTAACCAAAGTACTCAAAAAGCTGACCCTAATTATCCCTTTAATTGGGTTGAGTTAACTAGGGGGGGGAAATACCTTTTTCACACTTGAAGATTGCATGTTTGATTACCTTGCACACAAAACAAATGAAAGAAGCACCAAACTTTGGTGTCGTTTTTTCTCTTAGACTCCCTCTATATACTACTACAACCCACAAAAAAATCTGACCAAATACAATGTGAAAAATGTGCAGAAATATAGAAAATCAGACAGGGGGCAAATACTTTTTCATGGCACTGTATATAGCATCACAATTAAACAGGATTACTCATATTATATAGTACTGATTACCTTCTTTACTAATTTCATTGATGTGAAGTTCAGAATAGTAAATCATTTTATAGAATAGTTGTGCTTCAAGAATGACGTGTTTATATGTGTGTTTAGACCGCACTTGTAGATCTCTTGATCTACCCCTCCTACTTTGCACTGGACTTGTCTGACCTCAGCACCACGTTACTGGATGCTCAGCTGATGCACTATCCTTGCACTATTGCTCCACTATTATATCATTGTTTATACAAATTGTCTTAATCCTAATATTGAATTATTTGAAAGGTAAAGTACAGGACAACATAAATCAAGAAATCAACTAAATCCTGTTGACAAAAAAATAAGCTTGTTTACTGTAACATGTGTTTCTTTCAAAACTGTACATTTGAGACCTATAAAGAAAATGGAAGTGCACATTTAAGATTCATGAAATGATTCTGTTAACTACAATCGCTTTAAAACTGAAATACTTTTTTCTGTGTATACTTGATGCAAGTGGAGATTATTGTGAACATTGAAGCTAAACTATTTATTAAGTTATTTTACTTTTCTGACATCTAATAGGCAGAAAGCACTGGAGGTGAAGTGGGTCATCATTGTGAAGTTATTAAGTCCTTTAGAAATGAGTTCCATTAATCATACTTTGTGCTTGTTAAAAAAAGAGAGAGAGAAATAGCCTCCTGGCAGAAGAAATTCCATCAATCCTTATTACACAAAATAGATTATCTCAGCTAATTAGGGAAAGGCTTTTATATCAGGGTACAAATGTGAAATAAAACAAGTCACCAATCCTTTTCTGGTTTCTGATTAATTAAGGCAATAGACAGAAACTAAGGAGCAGTGATTACATATGAGTTAGCTTATTAAATATGAACTGTTATTTATTGTAGGTCAAGTCATCAGACAAAATGTTATCACCATTTTCAGCAGGGTAATTTCCTGCAGAGTCGGACAAGTTTTGCAGTACTATATCCATGTTTTATAGACTTTTGTTCACAACTTCCAATTTCTAATGAGCCAATTTAGGATATTAAATCCTTGGTAATTGCAGACACTACTATGTACCTATAACCTGGATTTCCTTTTCCCATAGCCAATGCATGCACAATTTATGATACGTTTTTCTCCTTTATGATTTGAAGATGTTGGTTATCACATAGATCTTTGAAAATTCATGGATTCAAAGATGCCACCCCACCATGCCAGGAGTGGGTTTTTTGGGGGATGGTGCCATTTTCCATTTTTGTCTCACCATAGCAGATGGTGCCTGTACTTTAGATCTGTATCCAAAGGCAGCATCTTCAACAACAGTATTGTGCTGCAGACTGTGTTGGTAGATGGAATAGGTCCACATCACCCCCATATTTTGAACTTGTGAGCTTTTGGTATGTGTGGTCCAGTGGTTAAAGAGAAGGGCTTGTAACCAGGAGGTCCCCGGTTCAAATCCCACCTCAGCCACTGACTCATTGTGTGACCCTGAGCAAGTCACTTAACCTCCTTGTGCTCCGTCTTTCGGGTGAGATGTAGTAAGTGACTCTGCAGCTGATGCATAGTTCACACACCCTAGTCTCTGTAAGTCGCCTTGGATAAAGGCGTCTGCTAAATAAACAAATAATAATAATAATAATAATAATAATAATAATATGTGGCAAAGCACGTGTGCTCTCAACTGATCTCTACTGACCAGCTTATGCTCATGATACTGACCATATGCACAAGCTTTAAATGCTGTTGTAGAAGGTACCATCACATTCTTATGATTAAATCGCAACCTTGGAGGCACGGGAAAGATTTAAAATGATTCTTTAACATACAGTATGTTGGGAGATGGTTCATAACTTGAAAGCTGCTTGCTGAAGCTGCCACAACTGCAAATAGACTGTAAAACAAATTAATCATAAGTAACACATTTCCAGTACACTACTTTAAAAAAACTCAACTGACAGAGTTATTCAAATATTGTAACACAATTTTTTTTTTATTACAAATCACTATATTCTGTATGTGGTGCAATATGCAAAATGTTTACCCATATGATTGCTTCTCATATTGAGAGACAAATATTGTTAGAATATAGCTGGGGTGTGTCCACACATGCTTCAAGTGACTTTCTTCTTGTAAAGCATGATTTTGAGCATTTCAAACTGTATTTCAGTGGAAAGTTGCTGTCTTGGTAACATTTAAGCTCAAAGGCAGGGCGAAAGTCCTGCTTGTATAACTAGTGTGTGTGGGAATGTAAGGTTGGCAGGGATGGGGTTAATCACCAGTGTGGGCATTCCCCAATAAGTTAACAGTGGCCACCTGTATAAAGGAGAGCAAAATGCTTTATTGTGGAGGAACTTAGGTGAGTGTTTGTAACCTGTGTCGTGAAGTCTATTTTGACTACTGGTATTGCCCAGCCTACGTTTGCTTGTTCTGTTTGAATCTTCATTTTGGCCCTTGTGCCTTTTTGTGTGTGTCTTTTTGTTTAATAAACGTGCAGTTTGAAATTTAAACTGCAGCTTCTGTCTCTGAGTCTATAATTTCTGCCGGTAACAGCTTGGGCCGTGACACTACCATGTCACATGTGCCATCAGCATTTTTATTAAAAATTAGATGGTACTCATTCCTTGCCGTCTCTGTTTTTCAATAGATGGTTTTTTATCTGCCTAAACATTTCAAGGTCCCAGATTATAATTTTACTTGCCATTAGCATTAACATTAACATTTCTTGATGTGCAATAATAATTTAATCCTGATTAGTTTGATAGTATTTCAAACTACAAACAATTGCAATGGCTGCAGACAAGGACTTTGTAAGCAGAAGAGCCTTTTAACCTAGTCATCCTAATGAATGTTTTTCCTGAGAAATGGAAACTGTGTCTAATCTTGCCTTTGGCATTTTCCTGATATGAGAGAACCAGGAGCCGTTAGGGAGATCTGTAAATGAATTGCAGCTGAACAGATCCTCATTAAGGCTTGCATTTGAGAAGGAATTTAGTAAATTATAGCTATGGTAGGTAATTTATCAGAGAGTCGTTTCCCCTTCCATTTTGCTGGGCTTAATTTTGACTAATTATTCAGGTTAATCTGATAGTGCTTGCCTTAATACAGTGCACTTTAGAAAATGAATCTGCAAGCTTACTTTTATTTTATAAAATAATTCTCATTTTATTTATTATTTGTTTATTTAGCAGACGCCTTTATCCAAGGAGACTTACAGAGACAAGGGTGTGTGAACTATGCAGCAGCTGCAGAGTCACTTACAACTACGTCTCACCCAAAGACGGAGCACAAGGAGGTTAAGTGACTTGCTCAGGGTCACACAAGGAGTCAGTGGCTGAGTTGGGATTTGAACTGGGGACCTTCTGGTTACAAGCCCTTTTCTTTAACCACTGGACCACACAGCCTCCACATTTTAGACATTTGTGTGTGCTTTATCGGGAAAGACAAGACAAACGTTTAATAAGAAAGGAGATAAAGAAGACCTCAAGAACTGCAGGCCTATTAGCTTACTTCCTATAATCTATAACATTTTTACCAAGATACTCACCAACAGACTTCAAGATAAATTTGACTCGGCACAATCAAATGAGCAAGCAGGATTCAGGTGTGGATTTAGCACAATGGATCATCTTCAAGTTATATGGCAAGTGATTCAAACCAGCAACGAGTACGAACTACCACTTTGCTTGGGATTCATTGACTAAGAAGAAGCCTTTGACTGTGCTTACATAAGATCTGTATTAAGCTCTCTGAAAATACAGAGACTTTATCAGCACCATATACAAGAATGCAACATCCACAGTAAGACTCCATAAAAACAGTGACAAAATCAAGATTAAAAAAAGAGTTTGTCGGGGCTCCCGAGTGGCGCATCCAGTAAAGGCGCTCCTCGCAGGATGTGCCCTATAGCCTGGAGATCGCTGGTTCGAATCCAGGCTATGTCACAGCTGACCGTGACCGAGAGTTCCTAGGGGGCGGCGCACAATTGGCTGAGCGCTGCCCGGGTAGGGAGGGCTTAGGTCGGCAGGGGAATCCACGGCTCACCGCGCATCAGCGACCCCTGTGGCCGATAGGGCGCCTGTGGCTCTGCAGCGGAGCCGCCAGATCTGTGTTGTCCTCCGGCACTATAGGTCTGGTAGCATTGCTGTGGATCTGCAGTGCGAAAAATGACGGCTTGGAAGGAGCACGTTTCGGAGGACGCGTGAGTTTGTCAAGGAAATACAATTTCCCCAAAGCTCTTCACGGATACCCTGGACCCAAAAATGACTCAAATTACAAAACGACTCAATGGAGTATGGAAAGATGCATGCTGGGAATAACAAGAAGAGACAGGAAAATGAAGGAATGGATAAGCGAACAAAAGTATTAGATATTATTATAAGAGCAAAAAAACTGAAAATGGCAGTGGGCTGGACTTGTAGCAAGAAGAACAGACCATCGCTGGACCAAGGAGATACTAGACTAGATCCAAAGAGATATAAAGCGACCAAGAAGAAGACCTCCAGGAAGATGGCAAGATGAAATTAGGAAACACGCCGGAGCAACGTGGCTTTTATGGAAGAATCTTGGGTATGCCTTCATCCAGCAGTGGATTGAAAAAGGCTTAAGATGATGATGATGATATAGATGATTGGCCAATATCATTTGGTATGCTATGGAATCCATTTGACCATGTATTGGAACTAAATGTCCTGTGCCATTAGAGGAAAAACAGCCCTATAGAAGTATAAGACTTTCTCCAAACGTAACCACTATCAGCTTGACCAAATAGCTCGATTTTTATTTAATCACTCCACAAAACCTTTGACCAGAAGTCATATCTATCATTCACATGCCCTTTTGCAAACTTTAGGCGATTGTCCTTGTGACATTTTTCTAAGAGTGGTGTTTTCCTTGGCCTGCAACCATTGAGACCTTCACCATGTAATACTCGTCCTATGGTTGAAATGGAAACCCCAGACCCACTTGCAGCCAATTGACTTTGAATACCTTTGGCAGTCAATCTCGGATTGTTATTAACCTTCCTCACAATTCTTCTACTTGTTCTTGGTGAAAGAACCTTCTTTCTTCCAGACCGAAGGATTGTTGAGACAGTACCTTGAGTTTTGTATTTCTTATTAATAGAAACAATATTTTAAATTGGGATACTCAAATGCTTGGAAATTTTCTTGTATCCGCCTCCAGCTTTATGACAATAAATAATGTTCTGCCTAAGGTCTTCAGATAGCTCTTTACTTTTACCCATATTGACTTATTGGTAATGACAGCAATCATCCTATGCATAACCCATTTATACTCTCTAAGAATGTTCACCTACAATCCAGCATTTTCTAGACTTTTCTAGAATTAGGTTCTGCATTATCACATTGCAATTTCTAGCACCTTGTTGACAATGCTATAATAACATCAAAGGGTATGAATACTTCTGAATTAGCATTTTTGGAGTTACAAAAAATGTGCTGAAATAAATCATTGTAGACATCTATTTCTTGTAACTTGTTTTCCACACAATGTAAAACAAGTCAGTTCTAGACTGACCCTTGCAGCATGTTGCCTGTGCAGTGGGGCGATATCATTAAAGATAAAGATTGCTTTTCCTAAGATGTGTCCCTTTGAGAAACAACTTAAGGGTTAAAGTTCATAGTACAAAATTAGACATTGCCAAATACAATAGTGACATAGTAGAATCAGGGGGAAAAAAGTAAATATTAATTTAATGTTGTACTTTTATACTGCATAATTCAGTAACCAATCACACAGCATCAAATAATAAACCCACTGCAAGCTAATGTTGTCATTGACAAAAAAAACAAAAAAAACCCAGAAACAACATCACTAATAAATGATGATCTCTCACATACTCTTGCACATCTTTTATCAACCTAAACATTGAAAACACAATTTAATTTTTCTACATAAAACTAAATAAACAAATAAAACAAACAAGGTGTGTAAAAACTGCAAACCAAATGAATTATCAATTTCTAAAGGTTATTGCAATAAAATCTTACTCGGTCTTCAAATTGGCTTTTAGTCAGACAAACCTTGTTACATAATGTCAACCCAATTTGCAATGTTTTATGGCAGCACCTCCAAACAAAGACAAAATAATAACACACAAATAACATAAATAACTTTGCTACAGTAAAACCTGTCTAATGCAGCCCCTCGAAGTACCAGCATTCTGTATATTTTGGCACCATTTTTAGGTATCCCAATTGAAATTAATGGTGTGAACCTGTCTATTCTGGAATCCGGAATGATTTTTAAATCACTTACACCTAAAGTCACTGTAAATCTGACTGTGCAATCCGGCACAGGGTCATGTGATCTTTCTTTTCTAAGTTTAAAACTATTTAAAAAAAAAAAAAAAAAAAAAAAAACGAAAGCAAAATGTTGCGTCTATATACTCACATGTCCATTCTGAATTGTGCAGTTGTTCAGCAGTAAATAAATGCCTAA
This sequence comes from Acipenser ruthenus, assembly GCF_902713425.1. NCBI lineage: Eukaryota > Metazoa > Chordata > Actinopteri > Acipenseriformes > Acipenseridae > Acipenser > Acipenser ruthenus. The sequence continues at coordinate 112,707,241 of NC_081189.1, read as the reverse complement.
TTGCCCACAGAATGAGCGATTCTTGAATGAAAATGTGCGCTTATCAGAAAAGCTGAACGGTTACCAAAACCAACATTAAAATTCAAAATCGCAAGCGAATATCATTTCAGACATTCTGAAAAGAGCAGATGCTTTAGAAGAAACATGGAGAAACCCTGAATGTGAGCAGAAAGTGCCTGAATCCATCATGTAGTGCAGTGCGAACAAGCGAAGGTCTTTCTAAGGGAATGGTTTAAACAGGCTTGTGCTACTCACAGGTAGATATTTTGAGGCATTGTTGTGTTTAAGGTTTGCTGAATTAGTATTGTGTTACTTATACTGTGTATGTACAGTAATACACTCGACCTATGGTTGAAATGGAAACCCCAGTCCCACTTGCGGCCAGTTCACTTTGAATATCTTTGGCAGTCAATCTCAGATTGTTATTAACCTTCCTCACAATTCTTCTACTTGTTTCTTCTGAACCGAGGGAGCATTGTGACAGTACCTTGAGTCTTGTACTTCTTGATAATAGAAACAATAGTTGAAATTGGGATACTCAAATGCTTGGGAATCTTTGTTTATCCTTCTCCAGCTTTATGACAATAAATAATTTTCTGCCTAAGGTCTTCAGATAGCTCTTTACTTTTTCCCCCATATTGACTTATTGGTAATGACAGCAATCATCCTATGCCTAACCCTTTTATACTCTCTAAGAATGTTTCACCTACACTCCAGCATGTTCTGGACTTTTCTACAATTAGATTCTGCATTATCATTGAAATTTCTAGCAACTTGTAGACAATACTATCATAGCATCAAATGGTATTGAATTAGCATTTTTGAAGTTTTGCAAAAAAAAAAGATTGTTGAAATAACTAATTGTAAACATCTATTGTAACTTTTTTCCTCATCCACAAAAGCAAATCTTTTGCTACAAGATTATTATTTTTTTTATTTTAGTAGTCACCAATTAGTTTTTTTTTTGTTATTTTCTCCCCAATTTTGTAGTGTCCAATTATTTTGTTTAGCTCAGCTCAGGTCACTGTTACCACCCCTGCGCTGACTCAGGAGTTGAATTACATATACTAACATGAAATACTGTACTCCAATCATGGCTTCTGGTAGAAGTTTTGTTCTATAAATGTTACTGTTTTTACTGTCATCTCTCCATAGAGGAGGGCAAGCTACCTGTGTAATGACACGCAGTGCTTGTGTAAAAGAAAGTGTCATTCAACTTTGTAAGCCAATGAAAGGATTTAATTTGGGCCAGGGTTTAGCTTCCTGTTTTAACCGGAAGTAATTGGATCACCAACTCCTCTTTGGTCGCTATATTTAAAGCAAAATAAGCATGAACTCGTTGTACGTATCTTCATCCTTGTGACGGGGTGCCCGCCTCTTTTATGTATATGTATTAATATTTTCATTGTACTATTATTATTATTATTATTATTATTATTATTATTATAGATGTTGATCTGTGGGTGGAAGAAAACCGTCTGCTATTATTATTTATTATTTGAGACCGGCAAAAAAGCTGGTTCTATAATGTTTAGTTGCCATGATGGGGTTAAATTCTCATCCCTAGAACCTTGTGGGAATGTGGCTGGAGCCTTAATAAGGTAATTGTTTGATTAATAGGTAATTAAGGCTCCAGCCACAGAATATAAAAGGACCCACTCTGGGCTCATGAGAGGAGGAGCGTAGGAGAAAGAAGGGATACTGAAAAGGCCAAAGTGCCCTTTTCTTTTTGTCTTTTGTAAAAGTGTTTGTTTTATTGTTTAATAAAAATACAAGTACAGCAGCGCAGTTTTGCCCCATACGCTGACATCACCACACACGCCACTCAAAGCCATCCTTGCCACAGTCCTGAAGAAGACTCCTCACAGCTAAATCCTGGAACTCAATGGGTGGATTGCGCACATCGAGATTCAGCCATGATTGGATTAAATCTTGTATTGAATCCTGGATTGACATATTTGTTTCCGTTGTGCACATCAAGATTCACGTTCGATCCTGGATTACATTCCAATCATGGTGTGAGGGTGGATTGAGTCTGGATTGTTATGAAGTTATAGCTGCCGGTTATTTTGAACTTGTTAGACAAATTCAGGACATAAGATTGGTTAGATATCGTATTGTTCGCGATCGTAGCAATCCGTTTGTTGAATTTAATGATGAAAGTTTCCATATGAGAAAAGACATAATCGGTCTGGTGGAGATATTAAAACCACAAATCATCAGATATAGAGACTAATTCTTCCTGAGCAACATACGAAGAATCCAACCCTTCCTCACCAACTATGCCACCCAGCTCCTGGTCCAGGCCCTGGTACTCTCCCGCCTAGACTACTGCAACTCCCTCCTGGCTGGCCTCCCTGCGTCTGCCACCCGTCCGCTCCAGCTCATCCAGAACTTCGCTGCTCGTCTGGTGTTCTCTCTGCCTCGCTTCTCCCACGCAACTCCACTGCTCCGCTCACTCCACTGGCTCCCGGTCACCGCTCGCATCCAGTTCAAGACTCTTGTACTCACCTACAGATGCCTTGACCAGACTGCACCCAGCTACCTCCAGACCCTCATCTCTCCCTACACCCCCACCCAATCTCTCCGCTCCTCCTGCACTAGATGACTGTCTGTACCTCCTCTATGCTCCCCTGCCTCCAGAGCCCACTCCTTCTCCACCCTCGCCCCGCAGTGGTGGAATGACCTTCCTACAGATGTCAGGACTGCCCAGTCCCTGACCACCTTCCGGCGCCTCCTCAAGACTCACCTCTTCAGACAGCACCTGTAGAACTCCTCTTTTCCCTCTGGACACTATCACTCTTCCTTAATGTGCTTTACTTGCTCTTATCTGCTCCCTATTTTATTGCATTTAATCCTGTACTTTAGAGTCCTGTAATCTGTCACAAGTGTTATTTAATCTGTAGTATTTTGTATTTAATTATATCCTGATGTAACTATCACTGACACTGTTATCTGCTCTGTTATTGAATTGTATTTTGTCATATACTTGTACTTGCTAGAACCAAAGTCATTGTATTTTATCTTGCTCTTAATTGTATTAATACTTACTGTGATTCTTGAAATGTATTTTTGTTTACCACTGTAAGTCGCCCTGGATAAGGGCATCTGCTAAAAAATAAATAATAATAATAATAATAAAAAAGACTCTCTTCCGCTCTCATTCAGGTGCTAATAACAATGAGGTTTTATGCCACAGGGTGTTTCAAAAAGTAATCGGTGACTTGTTTCGTGTTGATGCGTCAGCTGTGTGCAGAGTAATTCACAGGATCACTGAAGCTATTGCAAGTTTATGAGAGCAATACATAACTTTTTCAACGGAACAAAATATCCATTGTATACAGCAATTGTTTTTTTCTAGAGCAGGGTTTCCTTCTGTGGTAGGTACTAGACTGCACCCATGTGCCAATAATATCACCAGGGGGTGATAGTGCTGAAACTTTTCAGAATTTAAAAGGTTTTTTTTTCAATCAATGTACAAATGATCTGGGATTCAGAGCTAAATATTACCAACGTAATTGCTCGATGGCCTGGATCTACACATGATTCTCGAATATCTGAAAACAGTTTTGTCTGCACCAAGTTTGAAAACAGTGAGATTGAAGGTATATTTGTTAGGCGACAGTGGCTACCCCTGTAGGCAGTATTTAATTACCCAATTTTAAACCCTGGAACTGGTCCTGAAAGACATTTCAACAAGGCTTATGCACAGACTAGAAATGCAATTGAACAGACATTCGGGGTTCTTAAAAAGAGGTTTCCGTGTTTAACATTTCTTTTTGTTAAATTGGAAAGGTCACTTGTGATCATAGTGGCATGTGCAGTTTTGCATAATTTCAGTAGATGAGCGGGGCTTCAGGATTTCGAAGCAGATGTACCTCCTGATGAAACCACCCCACTCTTCTTACATCAAAGACATCAATATGGACAGGCGATGAGACAGAAGTTGGTGACACAGTTTTTCATTAATTAAAACAGTAAAATAACTGATTACCATTTCACCAGGATGTAGTAGATTATTTTGAGGGGAAAGAACAGCTGACATACAGAAGATACAACACTGTAGCATTTTGGTTTCTTTGGAACAGAGATTAGACAGAGGCAGGGTTGAATTGAAAGGCTTAAGCCATTTATTTCTTTACAACAATAATGATTGCGAAAATAAAAGCATAAAATAAGGGAAGGGAACTGGAAGTCGAAACGAAAATAAAATGAGTATCCCCAATATACTGTAGTTTTATTATTATTATTATTATTATTATTATTATTATTATTATTATTATTATTATTATTACAGTATTGTTATGATTACATTATGGATGGATTGTGCAGATCAAGGTTGATATTTTTTTCCATTGCGCAGATCGAGATTCAAATTCAATCCTAGATTACATTCCAATCCTGGTAGGAGGTGGATTGAGTCTGGATTCTTGTGAAGATGGTTGGTTATTTTGGATGGTTAGATGTCGTGTTGTTCATGATCATAGCAATCCTTTTATTGAATATAGTGGCGAAAGTTTTATATAAAGATTCAGAATGAGAAAAGAAATCATAATGGAGCTGGTTAATATATAAAACGACAAATAGTTAGATACAGAGACAAAAAAGACTATCTTCCTCCACTCAATAATCTGCTACTTGAGATTTCATGCCACTGGGTTGTTTCAGAAAGTAATCGGGTGCAGTAGCCTACCTGTTTCATGTCGATGCGTCATCTGTGTGTAGTAATTCACAGGATCACTGAATTTATGTGAGAACCCTAGTTTTATATTTAAATATTAATCACGTAATGGAGGCGTCATCCTGTATATTAAGAAATTCATATTAACTAATATGTTTGTATATTACCAACATAGTGGGGGGTGGCCTAGGATATTGAGGTATTAATGTTAAAAATATGTTGAATCTGCCATGTGAATACCTTTCGGGTCTCATCAAAAGCTCCAAGCTGCATTTGCAGTTAAAGTATATTTTATTCCGAGGACTGGTAATGAGTCCATGTGTTGGCTCCAGCATTGATAGTAAGCAGGACTCCTCTAATTACCCAGTGTGTGTTCTCTCTGCAGGCATTCTCTAACTGCGCTCCATGCTATCGCTCTCTTCACTAGCTCCTCAGTTACTTTCCTAATCATGCCATTTGTTTTGCCTGGCTGGATTTTACATTGTTTGGCTCCATCTTTTATCTGCAGTTGTTTGAAGCAGGAGGAATATTTATTTCCCTGAGCTCTAAGCTGCAACGTGCCTGACAAGCAGAAAAGTCTATTGTATGTTTGGAAATATTATATGAAATGTAGCATTTAATGCATGCGCAGGGGAGTGATCACAGCATGAGAAGTTCATAAAGAGGGATGATCGAGCCTCAACAGCCATTGTAATCAGAAGCTTTTAGAAGTTGACTAATGTTTAACCAGCTCTTTAGAAAGAGGTTGCTGTTTTGGATCGGCACATTGTATTAAGGATAAATAGATTTCCCCCCTTTAATGTGCAACAGGAGAACTGCCTTTTGCATACTGTGGGAATATCAAATAAAAAAGTCTCTAAAGTATGATGACTTCAAGCAGACACGAGGGTCTCTTTCAATGATTTAAACTGAAGCAGATCTAACAAGGTCCAATAAATCATCTCTGGAGGCCAACCTCAAGCTGGATTAATATATTTATAGATTGGCAGTATTTAGAGCCCATTGAGATACATGTGGCTGAATATATATATATATATATATATATATATATATATATATATATATATATATATATATATATATATATTGTGAGACAGCAGGGAGGGGGTTAATTCCTCCCTCTAGGAAAACATGTGCGGAAGGCACATTTTTGGTTTGTTAATTGTTTTGGTTAATTGTTTTGGTTAATTGTTTTATTGTTTAATCAGTACCTGCACCTGGCTATTATTGAAAATTAGTTTTTTTTGTTTTGTTTATTTTTGTTTTTGTGTTCATTAAAAATAGCGCAACCGCGCTTTAAAAATCCATTTCTGTGTTGGGTCAGTGTTTTTTAAAGGGGCAACGAACCGCGAAGAGGTTCGATTCTTTTACATATGGTGGCAGCGAGTGTGGGCGCCCCTGGAGACCCAAAAATGATTTAATAGAGTGGCTTAATAAAAACACTGCTGCTCAGGAGGAGCAGACAAGAAAGATGGAGAGGCAGAGACAGGAGCTGGGCGTGGCTCCGTTGATAATACCAGAGCGGGAGCCAACGAACTGGAGCTGCTATTACAAAGGTGGGAGCTGCCGTCCCGAGAGCCAGAGGGGGTGGAGCTGCCGTCCCGAGAGCCAGAGGGGGTGGAGCTGCCGTCCCGAGAGCCAGAGGGGGTGGAGCTGCCGTCCCGAGAGCCAGAGGGGGTGGAGCTGCTCTTACCAGAGCCCAGAGAGGAGGAGTCGCCTCTTCCAGAACCATCATCCATGCAAGTGAGTCCGGCGTTGCCGAGGGAGGTCCCCAGTCCCGTCATCGTGGACACCTGGCCGGAATGCCCAGACCTCCCTGCGCTGGACCTTGCTCCCAGGTCGCAGCACTGCCAGGCACAGTCACTTACCTGGTCCCTTACTCCACTCCCCCTGGAATCCCAGACGTCGCTGCGCAAGAGGCAGACGTCGCTACGCAAGGGGCAGAGGTCACTAGCGTTCCCCTGCTGATTGCTCCGCTCCGCTTGCATCATGCTGCACTCCACCTGGAATTCCAGAGGTCGCTGCGCAGGTCCACAGGCGCACGCCTCTGCCTGTCAGTCCTGGCTCCCGGTCACCGGTCCGCGCTATGGTCGCCCTGGACAAGCTGTCTGGGTCCCTCCTCGCCGGTCCTGGGTCCCTCCCTGGAAACGCCGGAGGGACCAACCCACCCTCAAGCCCGCCCGTGGAAGAGGGCGAAAATTGACATTTGTGGACTTGAGGGTGGGTGGTCTTTTAAGGGTGGAGGGAGGTGGCCGTTGTATGGCCGGTGTCTTGAAAAGACATGGGGGGGGATGTGTGAGACAGCAGGGAGGGGGTTAATTCCTCCCTCTAGGAAAACATGTGCGGAAGGCACATTTTTGGTTTGTTAATTGTTTTGGTTAATTGTTTTGGTTAATTGTTTTATTGTTTAATCAGTACCTGCACCTGGCTATTATTGAAAATTAGAGCCAGGTGCAGGGTTTAAAAGGAAAGCAGTCAGTCTGCTCAAGGCGGCTGCTGAAGAGGGCAGAAGCCCGACTGTGCTGGTGTGGGTACAGCTGTAATTAAAAGAAAAAGGTAGTGTGAAGCCTTTTTTGTGTGTTTTGTTTTGTTTGTTTTGTTTTTGTACAGGTAAACAGCTTAGCTGTCCTGTTTTAGTTTAGGTTCCTGTTCTGTTTAGTTATTGCTCAAAGAGAGCTAGGTGTTTGTTTTGTTTATTTTTGTTTTTGTGTTCATTAAAAATAGCACAACCACGCTTTAAAAATCCATTTCTGTGTTGGGTCAGTGTTTTTTAAAGGGGCAACGAACCGCGGTGAGGGCGATTCTTTCACAATATATATATATATATATATATACATATATATATATATATATATATATATATATATATAGTTGTGGCAGGGCTGAGGCCTGCCCCTGTAAAATATAATATATTTGTGTTGGGTTTATAAATAAAATATAGTTTGGTTGGGTTTGTAAATAAAATGTATAACTTTTGTAAAAACAGATTGTGTGCTGGATGGCAGGGCTGGGAGGTTAGACCTCCCTGCTTGCCTAAATGAAACTGAATGTGCAGGAGGTGGCTAGGTGTCAATTGCATATTTGATAATCAATTAACACTGGGCACCTGCCTTTAAAAAGGGTCTGGAAATCCAGTCCTTGGTTCTTCTTTGTTCTGTGCTGTTCTTTTGTTTGGTGCTTTGTCTGCACAGCCTGGAGGTGGTGGAGGTGAAGGTGGAGGTGGAGGTGGTGTTGGATGTGGTGGAGGTTGAGATGGTGGTGGTGGTGGTGGTGGTGGTGGTGGTGGAGGAGGTGGAGGAGGTGGTGGTGGTGGTAGAGGTTGAGGTGGAGGTGGTGGAGGTGGTGGTGGTGGTGGAGGTGGAGGTGGTGTTGGAGGTGGTGGAGGTTGAGATGGTGGTGGTGGTGGAGGTGGAGGTGGTGGTATTAGAGGTGGAGGTGGAGGTGGTGGTAGTGGTGATGGTGGTGGAGGAGGTGGAGGTGGAGGTGTAGTTCCCTCACGACTGCATGTGGAACCAGAGTGAGTTACCAACGTTTACTGTGTGTTTAACCAGGATCTTAGGTTTATCGTAGGGATTATTTTAGGGGAATTTGAATCCAACAAAAGTTTAATTTAGTTTGTGTAGGGAGAAGGTTCCTGAAGCGGGACCTCCCTTTTGGTGGGAGCAGCACTTGGTCCGAGCTTGGCTACCTTTTATTTTCTAGCTTTGCTTTGTACAGTGTTTTTTGCATATATCCATGTACCTGTGTGTACATATCCACTAGGGTATCCATTGCTGGTACCCTAGTGGCGGCCACCAACATTGCAACCTCTTGTATTTCATAAAACCTGTACACTGTTTCAACCAGTGCTATATTCGAGGGTATAGACATGTAAATGGCGTTTACCCACTTTTAATTTGGGTAATATAGCATTTACCCATTTCTCACATAAGGGATACAGAGTTTACTCATTTGTCTCTCCTGTGATATGCAAATCCTGGGTTAAAGACAAGATATTTTAATGGTGAGCATCAGTCAGAACTGTGGCACGAGCAGGGGGCATGGCCACTGGACTGTGTGTTCTATTTGTGTGAGTGTTCTGCGATTGGTTGTTTATGTTTTGTTAATGTTCTGTTAGGCACACTGGACCTGCATGGTGGTGCTAGTAGCCTTCATCCTAACCTGCAAAAGGATGTTCACGGAACTGAACAGCACCTGAGAGGGAAAGGACTGTTGGCTGAGGGACAATAACAATGTATCTGTTCAATCTATCTGTTCAATTCCACTTTATTTCCACTGATTTCAACATCAAACCCTCTGGGTCGATTGCAGCATACCAAAGTTAGTCCACTTGATGCGTCTTAACTAGTGGATTAAGCAGGTTTAGTGCACTTGCTTTGACGAAAGTTATTAAACTTGTTAATCCCGGTTTCAGTGTACCAGACGATAATCACCACAGGTGGATCATCCTCTAAAGCAGACTACACAAGATCCTGATTGCAGCGTACCAAATTGGACATGAGATGATCCTGTTCAGGTGCACTAACTTAGTACTATGAAGTATAAGACTAAGTTAGTACGCTTTTTCGTCTGAAGTGCCAGACACAGACAGCTATATTTAAAAACTACATTTCATACATTTCGTATGTCCATCACATTCGGGCAGTTAGATCTGCGAGAGTAAAGTATCGCACAATAAGGTAAGGAATATAATTAAAATAAACTTTTTTTATGCACGTATATTTGATAGGATAAGGCAATACAATTTCAGTTGTATATGCATTGACTAATTGACCATTGTCAAGTAAGTCACAAAATAAACTTTTGAGTCAAGTATGACCAGCCAGTTTGATGTGCACAAAAATACAGGGTGCCAAATGTGTGTGTATAGATAGGAAAAATTACGCAATGTAGATTACATTAAATCAGGCAGTGGATGGGGGACGCCAATTAAAATAATAAGCTAGTATTCATATTGAAAATGAAATTAAATATATTTATACTTTAATATGTTTGTAAGAATCACACTGATGTAATAAAACATATCTTTTTGTACAGGGTCCCTTTATATATTTATTTGATACTGAATTCCGTATCAGGTATCGGATTAGTAAAGAAGGGGTGAGAAGACTTATTGGCATCCTTAAACCCAATGTACAGTCAAGATTTCATCGGCGAGGTTACCCAGTTTCTGTTAAAATACAGGTCCTTACAACCCTTCGCTATTATGCTACTGGGTCATTTTTACATGTAGTTGGAGATTTAAGAACATCCATGAAAGTACAATTTGTCGCATTGTACATAAAATCTATTGCTGCACTTCATATAAGATATATAACTATGCCAAAGGATGAAGAAGGGCAGGACAGCAAGACATATTTGTATATGTTATCTAGAATGCCTGGAATTATAGGTGCAATAGATTGCACACACCTGCGATTTATTCCAAGTGGGCAAAGAGGTGAAGACGTTTTCTTAAACAGACATGGCTACAGATCCTTGAACATTCAAATGGTATGTGACAATAATTTGAGGAATATAGTGGCTCGATGGCCAGGAAGCACCCATGATGCTTGGATCTTCAGCAATTCCAAACTAAAAGACGATTTCGAAGACAAAGTTTTATTGGGCAGTCTAGTAGGTAAGTGTACGTATCCAGCAAAACGTTATCTGTTAACGCCTGTTCGCAACCCCACCACAATGCCTGAGCAACTGTACAACAGGTCATTGAATAAGGCACGAAATTGTATTGAATGGACATTTGGAGTTTTAAAACAAAGATTTTGCTGCTCATACTTTGGGCTTAGTTACACTGTAGTGGCATGCGCAGTGCTACACAACCTCACTATAGACTGGGATGAACCACCATTCGTTGTACCCTGAGAAAGCCCTGCTGAAGCCAGCTTTAATACAGGCTCACTGGAAAGACATGAAGGTGGAACAGAGGAAGCAGCATTTCGTCGCACAATAATAAGCAACCACTTTCATGCAAATGGTAAGCCTTGTTTTAATGTATTTTCAGGAGTTAACTGAGGGGATTGTGCATGTTCGTGGATAACATTGTGTTCATGTTGAGAATGATGAGCGACTGCTGCTGATGTAGATTCCATTTCTGATGCGGTCCTTGTGGATGTGTGTGTGTACTTACTTGTACAGGTCTTTTACGAACAGGCAAATGTGCATTTTACTGTGTCTTTCTCCAAGTTGTGCATATTGAGAATCAGAGCCCGGTCGTGTTGTCGTGGACGGCTTCTCTTGACCGGAACACTCTAGAGGATTGAAGATGATTACAACATTTTGTGTTAAAATAATAACAATAATAAAATGTCAATTTTAAATGACATGTTTTTTTTGGCATTTTTTTTTTCTTAAATAGTCTATAGAGGATGAGGAATGGTTTAAAGTGTGTTTACATGCTGGGAGAAAAAGGAGGGGGTGGAACCTGTATCAGTGTTGCACTGGATTGCACTGCTTGATCTCTGGAAGCAGCAACAGCTAAAAAGAGAATATACAGAATTCCTGTAATATGTTGTTTGCATTATGAAAATATGTATCTTAACACAAACAAACAACAACTACTGCAATGTTTTCAATTTATTGGCCACACATGTATGCATAACAACAAATAAATCTAAAAACGAAATCATTTACCAGACGTGGATGCTTCAGCCAGGTCGCTGTCAATTGCTCCTTCAATCAAATCATTCAAAGTAGGTACAGTCATATGCACAAGTTTGTGCAACTCTGACAGACCTTGGACGGGCATGTTGCCAGTAGCTTTCAGGTTTTTCTTAAACTTAGTTATAGCGCTTCTGGTTTCACATTTTAATTGTTTCCACAGGTTTTTTAAAGTATCTGCTGTTCAATGTTTTTCCAGGACATTTTGCGGTATACAACTTTTTCAGCTTCTTTGCTGGTGTTGTCAGTGTCATCAAGGCAGTTTTTCATGAGATCTATTTAATGCATCTTTTCCTCTGTAGTAAAGTTCGGAATCCATTCTTCTATTTAAGTGTAGCCTATGGTACGCTATATGTTTTTTTTTAAACCGAGAACGTGATTTCTCATCTGATTTATAGGTTAGTCCTCATTATCTGTCTAATTTGTTTCACTTGTTCAGACTAGCTAAACCAATTTACAGGATTAGCAGTTTGGTATGCTGCAATCGGGACTAATTTAGTACAGATCTGCAGGATTTGCTAGGCTGCTTTTTAGTCCACTTGATGCGGACTAAGTCCCTGGTATGCTGCAATTGACCCTCTGTGTTTCTCAGCCAATACCCACACAGTAACAGTACACCCCATGCTACATTAATATTTGTTGTTGTTCAAGCATATTTGATAGATAATAACTTTGATATTCAAAGTTTGGCATAAGTTGCTGGCATAATGACTGACCTACTCAGAAGCTATTTGACTGTCTCAAGAGGTTTATAATATTATACAGTGAATTATAATGTGGTTGTCAAAAGCCGTGCACTGCACAAGATGGGTTCTGCCTTTGCAAGGGAATTAAAAAATGGGAGACATATACTGTAACTTGAGACTCAGCGCTATAAAGAGGTGCATTATAATGACGGGCATTGTAATTATATCAGTACTGTTAAGATGGTCCAATAAGCATTGGCTGCCATTAATAACTTTTACTTATTTCCTTTTTTTAAAATGACACATTTATTTAATAGTTGATTTATATTATTTTAAAAGGGATTAGATGCAAATTAATTCTGAAATGTATTTGCTTTGTTTATTGTTTTACCATAGTAAAAACATGTCAGGGTGTTAAATTGTGACAACTGACCTTTTAAGAGTCCTCACATATATCAATCAAGAGTGTTGACAGTATGATTCCTTGTGTAACATGCAAGACTGAAATAGGATTTTATATAGAAATGTCAATGGGTTTAAAGACGGTGACCTCAGCGGTAAGATTTATGGGCACAGACTAGCAAGGATTTATATGGCCTTAGGTAATCTTGGTGAGCGACCTGTTGCCGTGGTTATTAGCTCACTTAAATCAGTACAAGCGGGCTACACTTATTATGAAAGAGCAGCAGTAAATTAACAAATAAATAATGTGCTTGTGTAGGGTGTAAATATTCCAGCCAAATCCATTTAGTCAATTTTATTTAAAAGGGTGATCGATTGAAGTTGAGTTAAATAAAGAGTTACATTGGAGGACGTATAGTTATTAGGGCCTGTGATGAAACTATACTACTAAGGTGTTCATTTATGCAATCTCTATACCCCGCCGGTATAAGTCACAAAGGTATTTCTTAACCCTTTAAGGTACAAGGCCCCACGAATAAAAATTATTGCAACGAGGTGCACAAAACAGGGTTTAAAATGTACTGACAGATTTGATCTGGTCATCCAAATTGTCAGTCTCCTCGTGATACTTGAGTCTCTCTCAAATGTGTTTTAAGAAGAAACTGTTTAAACTACTGCTCAATTCCTTGCGTTCCTTAAGGGTTAACCCTTTTACAGTACAGGTGATTCCCCAGTGCAGCAAAATACCCTACAAAATCCAAATGTGTTGTATCCCAGTGCGGTGTACTGTAGGTTGATCAAATCAACAGCTAAGTCATATTAAAATGGAGGAAATGGTTTTGCAGTTGAAATTAAAGATGGTGCTGCTATGGCAGTCATAAAGAATAGCAGTAGTATACTATCACCATTGACTCGCATTTGATTTAAGCCTACAGTAGATGCCAAACTATACGTTATGGATGCCAGTTGTGCCTGTCTCTAGCAGCTGTAAATTGATTAACAAAAAATATCCTATTTTGACATCTCATGTATACAATGCATTTTCATTTTTAAAAAAGTGAAAATGGCACCTTAATAGGTCATAGCTCATAGCAAGCTCTGTTTGCATTCCTTTCTTTAGGTAATCTTGCAATTCCCTGGTATTTTAACCTGAAGCATGAAAGCCTCTGTCATTACCCATCCAGCCGGTTCCCCTAGATAACTAACATGTTATGTAGCCAGTGTCAAGCTTTGACCCTGAAGACACTACTGGGGTTATATATGCTAAAAGTGAAAAAGGCTGAAAAGTGAGACCTAAAAGCTGAGAGCTCTTTTTTAAGCATGGTGCCAGATATCTTTTTTTTTTTTTTTTTTAATAAAAATAAATTCTCTGGAACATGTGCTTGATTTAAAACTTTAAATAGCAAACAGAAGTGCACAGACAGTAAGATGTTTCTGCTTATATGTGCAAGGTGGGATACCACTTTCCTCTGTGAATGACCTGCAAACTGCCAAATGTATTTTTAGTTTGCTAGATTGAAGTTATTGTGGTCCATTTTTTCTTAGAACCCTCAAGAAATTTTCTTTTTTCGTCATACTGTAACAGGGTGGAAGCTGGGCACGATCCAGCAACACTGTGCACCACAAGCGAGCATAGTAACCACAATGCAAACGAGCCAGGCTCATTTGCATTTGTGGTTTGAAAGCTTTTAACCTCATCTCACTAACAGGGAACAACAGAATCCGTAACGGCAGTGCATCACACAACACTGCCCGTTACAATTCTTACATCTCTCCTTTCTATTGTTTGCCATATAAGTTTGTATCAAAAGAGAATGTACTAATTACATGAAACAGTTTAATGATACTGGTAATGAATGTAACATTTTCATGGAGAAATATAAAACAAACATTATTCCCTAAGGGAGGTGCTGGGGGAAGGATTTTTCAAAGCAGAAATATGCAATTTATCCAGTGTGTTGAATTGTGCATTTCTAAAATGCTGTTTGTAAGAGAGATGTTCATGGCACTTGCATGTAGGTCATTCATGATATTTAAGTTTTCTTAATTTAAAATAAGTTACTCATGTTTAAGCAAACTAAGGTACAACACAAACAATCATCATTTTATGAGTAACTTTTTCATATTACTCATATATATATATATATATATATATATATATATATATATATATATATATATATATATATATATATACTGTATATATAGTGTATATATATATACACACACTGTATATATATATGCAAATTACGCTGCATTGGTAATCAGATCTAGATCTAAGGAAAGTAATTCTCTGAATTAATTTGATTAGTTTCGGTTTCCTCATGCATTCATTTCCGTACTTGTCCATACTTTGTACTTGATATATGAACGTCCATGGAGTGCTGTGGTTATTTCACTGATGAGGATAGCTGTAAACAACCTACTCACCCAATCCTCATTACACTGGAATAACTACATTACTCCCCAAACATTAATTAATTATAATTATTATTATTTAGCAGACACCTTTATCCAAGGCGACTTACAGAGACTAGGGTGTTTGAACTATGCATCAGCTGCAGAGTCACTTACAACTACGTCTCACCTGAAAGATGGAGCACAAGGAGGTTAAGTGACTTGCTCAGGGTCACACAATGAGTCAGTGGCTGAGGTGGGATTTGAACCGGGGACCTCCTGGTTACAAGCCCTTTTCTTTAACCACTGGACCATACAGCCTCCTAACGTGGATTATTTTTATTCAACAAGTACAATGCATGGAAAAGGAAGTATGTTTGCCCCTCAATCAAGTATTTTTTACTATGGGTATGCGCTTGCTTCGGACAGCCGATTTGCAGTCTAGTGTTGTCTTGAGAGGCACTCCTGTGACAGAATTCTTATCACGACCCTGCTTCACCTTGACAAGCCCTTATAAAATATAAGGAATAAAAGCTACCAATTAAATATGTCATTGAATTCTTTTACCTTCACCTTTCTTATTAAAGTCTATAATCCGGTTATGCTCTTTTACATCTTTTATCTGAACTTCTGCAGTGAATTGTGATCTTCTGAATTTTAAAATAAAACTATAAGAAACTAAGTCAAGTAGACAAAGTTTTGACTTGCACCTTCTTTAGTGATTTATTTTGTATTTGTACGGTACCTCACTTGAACATGTACATTTTTACAGGAGCTATCAAAACAATAAAATGTTCTTTGTATTGTTGTTATTAGGCTGTTAAAAAGAAGCTACCATTATTGATCAGTGATCTACAATTTTACTCTTTTCTGGGGTGAATCTTTGTGTGGGCTGTTGGCAACAGCATATACTGTACATGGGGCAAATAAATAGAAAGGCCTGTCAAATGTAAATTTAGTGTAGGACTGTGATGGCTCAAAGTGAGGAGACTGCAAGGTTTTTGTTGTTTTTTTACATTTTTCTGCAGGGATGTGTGTCCATTCCTCAATGATTACAGCCTATAGTTCCTAAGGGGAAAATCTGTTCTTCAGAATGAAACTGTCCTCCATTAAACATGCAGTCTTGGATTTGGAATTCACCGACATCAAAGTGTCTGCTTTCAACCCTTTTAAGGTCTGTTAGATATCATCAGATATGGCCATCATGCCTGACAGTGATTATTACAGGGAGATTACATGTCAGGGATTCCATTTCCATAAAAATTTTTAAAAAAAAAAATCAATTGATTTTGACAGGAAACATGTACAAAATTTGCATACTACATTTCACTGTTTTGTTTCCGACGCCTGTGTGTGTGTGTGATTATATATATATATATATATATATATATATATATATGTGTGTGTGTGTGTGTGCATATGGTTTTTTTGTTCAAAGTGAGGCATTCAAAACACGTTTTAAATGACAGTGGAATTCAAATAGATAATATGAACAGATGGATCAGGACAAATAAAGTGATGTGTAGCAGTCTAGGGAACAGATTGGTACCACAAAGAGAAAAGAGAAAATGCTGGGGAACAGTGGAGGGAATGTGTATTCAACTATGAAGAATGTATAACTAGTAGCTTTGCCGCTGGGTGCAATTAACAAAACAAAAAAGTTCCAAGAGTTTGTATTTTTTATTATTTTTTATTTTGTTTCATTGTTGTTTTCTTTCAAAGTGTTGGGGATTGGAAACGTTTCACCAGATGGTCTTATCCTTGCATTTCCCCTGAGCAAGGTTTAAAGTTTAAGTGGTACATTATACCAACACTTATACACATTTAGGCCACTGAGAGACCCCCCCTGGAGTATCAGGGAATTGTGAGTCTCAAAAATGATTGTAAGTTAACATCTAAAGCAGTTTACATAGTTTCCCTTTCATGTGATATCAATTATATTTTCTTCATTGAAGTCTATTCACTTTTCAGGCTTTAACTTCCTCAGCAACAACCATTTTTGACTTACAGTTGCAGTCTCACAAACCAGGCAACAATAATGTAATGTTATCACTCTGCAAAGCCTCTTATGTTTGTACCTCACCCAATTGTATCCAGATTAATGGCTTATATGCATTAGCTACAGTCTTATTTCTGACACAGGTGGGCAAACAGGATATACCAAAATAGGCATTTCAAGAGGTAGAGAGGTAAGCTTCTTGCAATATTTATATTACTTTTTAGGTAAACTTGGGGCACCTTGGAAATCTGAAGACAGTGAGATTCATAAAAAAATGTATAATAAATGAAACAGTTGATGTATTTCCATTAAACACTGTGGAGAGGGGAAGAAAAGAAACACATACTGGGAATGCATATGTACAGTAAACTTTCAAGTTTTGCATATATCTAAAGAACTGCTTGGCTTATTTGTAATGACCCTTTCTAAGGACATTCTTTGGCAAACGTTTCTGACTGTATAATAGAGGCTGTTTGTCTTCTTGCCCAACTGCCTGTCTGTATATCACA
Organism: Acipenser ruthenus; assembly: GCF_902713425.1. Classification (NCBI taxonomy): domain Eukaryota; kingdom Metazoa; phylum Chordata; class Actinopteri; order Acipenseriformes; family Acipenseridae; genus Acipenser; species Acipenser ruthenus. Next base: position 112,689,910 of record NC_081189.1, on the reverse strand, counting down.
CTTTCATCTTTATATTCTGGTAAATTTAGCAGGCCACTTGTCCAGTGATGAAACACACATGTGGTATATCATATGCATATAACAGGATTGAAGCAGATGTAACATGGTGTAAAGTTAACTAAAGAGTTAAAAAGTGTTGATGTAACAATGCTATGGAAGAAAGAGTGTGAATGTACTCGATGCTCATTGGGTAATATTGCCTGTAAGTAATCCTGTCCTGATTGTATATGACAAATAAACTTTTGTTTCTTCATGTAACTGATCTACACTCTCTGTATATATAAAATAAGTAAGTAGCTTATGACAGTGTCCTACTGTAGTAAAACATCACTGATCCAAGTGTTAGCAATTTATATAAAGGTGTGAAACTATGGCGACATCCCTCCGGTGTCGCTGCAACTAAAGTGCTGACAAGTCACTACTTTTGGCCTGAGGTAAAAAGAGCTTTCTTGTTCTCTCAGCCGTCCCCAGAATCCCCAGTAGTGATTATAGTCAATAAGCGTGCAAGGTCAGCTAGGCAATACAGTTTGACATTGACAGTTAAGAAATATGCACACATTTGGGGGGGGGAGAGGGGAAATTGGTTCATTCTTATGACTTTAAGCTCCAAAAGTACCATTTGTTATTCTGATTTTGCAGTTTCCCTACCTAAGGGTTGTCAGAGAAGATATTTTGGACATTTTAGAGAAAGCAACAAGTCTTACAAAAGAACTGTCAAGCAAGCAATGTGGCGTAAATGTCCGCTGTGGCTTGCTTGATGAAGCATGTCTAATCAAGGTCCCTTCATGCCAGATGCAGAAGATACTTATTGATCAAACTTTAGAGGATCCGGTCCTTTCTTTAAGTCAAACTTGAGGATTGAAGTGTAGCTGACCTAAAGTTTTTCCCCCATTTCTTCCCGTACACAGTAGGAGATACAATACTTTAGGGAGAGCTTCCACAATACAGAGCAACAACCTTGCATACAGTCTATATATATATATATATATATATATATATATATATATATATATATATATATAATTAAACAATACTGGGTTGTGACAGGTAGCTGAGTGGGTGATAGGGAAATAAAAGAGACCAGTCCCGATTTTTCACTTTTACTGCTGCCCGGCTTTATTTGGCCACAATAGAAATAATAATGGAGCCGGGATACACAACGATGTGTAACCCGGCAACCACAAAGCAAAAGGAACAGGGGGAAAAAGAACTTCACAAAAAAAGAACCAAATTAACAATGAGGACGGAAAATAACCAAACAAAACAATCGTCCGTCCTTCCTTCTTCCCCTGAGGTAAAACAGGGCGGGACCAGCGTAGCACTTCCGGGTTCGCTCCTCCCGTCTCGCTCCCGAGCGTCCCGTTAGTGCTCTAATGAGTAAAATAAAAACAAGGGGGTTAACAGGGAACCTCTGTGCCAATCAACCGTCCTTCTTATTTCTTTTCCCCTCTTTATTTGTACTCCGTTTGAGTTGCCAGAAGGAACAGAACCCCGGGCCACGCCCCCTTTTGTACGCTCCGTCCTGCTCCCATTGGGCAGCGTGGGCAATCGCCGTTGACCAATGCACGATTGCCACAGCGCTTCCCATCTGGGTTGGTGACGTTGCGCACCGTGGACCCGCCCCCCTTCCAAGATGGCCGGCTTCCACCTCTCCTGGTGATGTCTGCTCCTCCTCCCCAGCACCGTCACCGGTCGGAAGGGAGATCTAAAACAAGAATTCACTCTCTCTTTGTCCCATGGCTATTCTAAAATCTATATTAAAACAATGTTTTTCCAGACATTTGGGGTTATTTTTTACAGCGCACTCTACCGGATTTTGTTTTTTACCTTTAATCTGCTCTTACCGTCTATACTAATAAAACAACTAAACCTTTGAAAGCTGCCAGACAAACTTGCAATCGGTGTCTAAATATGTTCTAAGACAATGTTCATTTACATTTTTTTTTAATCTAACCATAAAGAATCAATATATTATAAAAGAAAACAATTCAAAAACAGAACAGTGTCTATTTCAGTCTAAGGATAAAGTTATCCACTAGGGAAGCTAACAAGTCAGTCTTGTTTTATATAATAAACAGGAGGTACCTCACTCCTTCGGTTATACTGGAATGCAATCTGATTATGAAAGTGACCAGTTCCCAGAGGGATCAATCTTAAAGCTGCACATTAAGTAGGTAGAGAAAACACAGATACACTTAATAGGTCAGCTTTCTATTCTCATGAGTGCTCTAATCCCCAGGTGTTGACAAGAGAATTTATTTCCAGGCAGGGTGTACCAGGAATAGATCCTTTAGCATCTTGAATGAACAGAAAACCATTTTATTTTTACAGGTAACTGGTCACAGAAAAGTATTTTAGCATGTTGAGGGCCTCAACCAGTGTTTACACACACCCTATATCTATACATAAACACTATACATTCGCTTATAATTTTTTTCTGTGTTCTTTCTTTTTTTAAAATAAATTTAGTCATTGCCAATTATTTTTTTTTATTATTTTTCTCCCAATTTGGAATGGCCAATTATTTTTAGACTCAGCTCACCTCTACCACCCCTGCGCTGACTCGGGAGGGCGAAGACGAACACACGCTGTCCTACGAAGCGTGTGCCATCAACCGACCGCTTTTTTTTCACACTGTGGACTCACCATGCAGTCACCCAAGAGCTACAGCATCGGAGAACAACGCAGCTCTCGGGCAGCTTACAGGCACGCCCGGCCAGACCACAAGGGTCGCTGGTGCGCGGTGAGCCGAGGACACCCTGGCCGACCTAACCCTCCCTCCCCCCGGGCAGCGCTCGGCCAATTGAGCGCCGCCCCCTGGGAGCTCCCGTCCTCGGTCGGCAGTGGAATAGCCTGGACTCGAACTCACAACGTCCACACTATAGGGCACATCCTGCACTCCACACGGAGCGCCTTTACTGGATGCGCCACTCGGGAGCACGTTTGAAACATTTCTATACATGTTTTCTTATAGTTTTATAAGTGTTTCCATTTATGGATTTACACTTTACAATTTGGTACCAGTAATTAATTAATTATATATATATATATATATATATATATATATATATATATATATATATATATATATATATATATTATTTAGCAGACACCTTTATCCAAGGCAACTTACGGAGACTAGGGTGTGTGAACTATGCATCTACTGCAGAGTCACTTACAACAACATCCCACCTGAAAGATGGAGCACAAGGAGGTTAAGTGACTTGCTCAGGGTCACACAATGAGTCAGTGAGTGAGTCGGGATTTGAACTGGGACCTCCTGGTTACAAGCCTTTTTCTTTAACCACTGGACCACAGAGCCTCCTCTGATCCAAGATTTACCTCTTTAAGTTCTTATCCCAAGGTGGACAAGTCTGATGTTTACCTCTTCTCCAACACATGCCATTGAGGGTTTTAATTTTTTGCATTTTGTGAGGATATCAGTGTAATCGGATTGCTGTAACAATCAAGGCAGTTGTCGTATTCACCATGTGCAGTGTCAGATGGACAGGCAGACACAATGCACACATAAAGTTTGAACCACTTGACCCTATATTTTCTGCACTTTTTACTTTAAATATTTATATGAAGCCATTCAGTTACTTGGTGCCAACAAGTACATATAAGATAGCAAGATATCATCCTCCAAAATGGCATTTGCTGCCTGTTATTTGTTTATTCATTGTTGCAGATAAGGTGGGATGTGTGAAGTGTCGTCTTTTTCAATTTGTGCTGTTTTGAATTACAGGTTGCAAACCTCGCATGCTCAATTTCCAATAACGAAGAAGGCGTGAAGCTGGTCCGTATGGCAGCCACTCAGATTGATAGCCTGTGTCCTCAGGTGAGAAACATTTATGTTGTCTGAAGCGTCATTATCATTAAACACCAGTATTGTTGTATAAGTTACATTAAGTTAAATTACAATTATACTATAGATTTACAAACTTTAAGCTACTGCTTCCTGCCACCTTATCACTTCCTGTGTGGTCTGTGGGACTAATATCTGTGGTGTAGCCTCACTGCCTGTCTCCCATGGTACCGGCTTCACATTAGTACAGCCAGATATGGACTTTTAAATCTATAGTACATTACATACAGTACTTAAATACAAATTCATATCCCCAATTAATGAAAAATGTATACATATCGATTTTGCCAATTAATGCATATCCCCAATTAATGAAAAAAACACACACACACACACACAAATGAAGCATAACAAATGTTACACACACAAAATGAAACTAGAAGTTAAGAAACATAGATAATATAAAATAATAATCTGTGTTAGTTTTGAGCTAGCAATGCACTAGTGGCTATGGCTCAAAACTAACTTGATGCATATTACCTGCAATTTGTTTCTAAAATAATCTGGATTGTTTAATTAGCATGTTCACTTATCTGTCGCTTTCCAAAACAATTGTCGCAGATGGCAATCTCTCTACTGGTCATGTTGTCTGAACTGAAGGAGCAGTTTGTGTCATTTTTGTGAGACTGAAATGCTTTTTAGCATCAGGATTTCTCTTTGGACAGAGCACAAAAAATTGTGCCAAATTAAAATGTGGACTGGGACGTACAAGTTGACTTGACATGAGAAAACTGTACTCGTAATGGACTCGGCAAAGAACCAACACAAAATAAATTAGTGTCTTGCTCTTTGAAGGGACTATGAATGTTTGGCAGCATGTACTGTAGGTATGTTTTTATGTTTTTTTTATTCTGCAATTAAAATAAAAAAACAGCAGCAGCTGGGCTGTATCAGCTGTGCCTCAGCCTGAATATTGTAACAAAATAAGAATGATCCAAATGACCTTCAATTTCTGGTCCAAACCCGATCTTTATTTATTACAGTAATAAATGATCAAAGACAATTTAACAAGGTTAACTAACAATTAACAGGTCGGGCCACGACCTACGCCGCTAAAACATAACAAAACAAAAAGAAACCTCTGGGTGGAACTAAAAAGGAATCTCAGGGTGGAACCACTCTGTCTGTTTACTGTTTCTCTCTCTACTTCCAACAACAACAAACACTCTCCCTGTCACTTGTCTGCAGCACTAGTCAGTCCCGCCTCATCCAACTCCACTGCCAATCACCAGCAGTTCCTGCGGTCCGTGCCCGTCGCTCATAGGCTGCTGGGCCGATGCGAAACACAGCCTCTCCCACCCCAAGCGCTCCTGTACTTCACAGACCCCACATATGTTACAATATGTTTATCAACAACACTTAACATAGCGGGCATTAGATGCTCCTTATTAGGGGTGATCCACTGCACTTTTTACAGGATACTGTACATACTGCTATGGTGTCTGATGGAAGTACTGTTTTGTTTTGCAGAACAAAACATGACAAACAATTAACATACTGACAGACATTCATACGAGTGTAAATACATTTTACATACTGTACATACATACATACATACATACATACATACATACATACATACATACATACATAAGTTTTGGTTGACCTTTTTACATAAAAAAATAAACTTTGCTTGTTGGTGCTGTCGGTTGCCACGGTAACAGGTAGAGCTGTGTAAAATGAGTGTAAACAGGTTTACTTTAAAGTTTTACATATCTACAGTACTAACCTGTCTTTCAATGATGTCTCTGTTCCAGGTAATTAATGCTGCCCTCACCCTGGCTGCCAGGCCTCATAGTAAAGTGGCTCAGGACAATATGGATGTATTCAAAGATCAGTGGGAGAAGCAGGTCCGAGTTCTGACTGAGGCTGTGGATGACATCACATCTGTAGATGACTTCTTATCTGTCTCGGGTAATTGCCTATCAAAAGAAAAGTGAAATTGTGCTTAAAAAAAAACAGTTTTTTGTATTCAGCCGATGAAGGACTTGTAGTCCGAAACGTCCTGGTAATTGATTTGTAATCAATTATTCTACCTATTTAAGTACCTGAAATATCCTTTTCTTTTTTCTTTTTTCTTATATATATATATATATATATATATATATACATATACATATACATATATATATATATATATATATATATATATATATATATATATATAGAAGCAGACTGTTTCATTCTTTGACTCAAATGCTAGACATATATTACTGTACTTTCCAGTCTTATTCTATGCATTATAAAACTCATAATATAACACATCATGCAGTGAATGTGTCTTTTGTATTTATTTATTCATTTTGACAATACATTTAATTAACATGGATTCATATTGTATGAAGTCATCTGCATATAAGTGTTTTTCTTGGGTTGCCTTGTAACAAGTACATTAGTTCCCATAAAACATGCATCAAAGTATTAAGCCTGAAATATAACTATGAAAATATCCATTTAGTCACCATATCTAATCCACTTTTTGTTATTATTTCCAAAGCCTTGCTTGATTACCCTGACTTTCAAAAGCAAGTTCCTTATTATTCAGCTTATCACCTTTTTAAGCCTCTGTAATTTTTAAAACAGCCCGATTTCCAAAATGACAGGCTTTGTTGGCTTCGTTCTGCATTGGCCTTCACCTCCTAAACAGGACATTTTCAACTCTGTTTAATGTATTGATTATATTTTCTCCTGCACCTTTTACTTTAAATGGCCTCTGAGCAGGGGATGGTGAGGAAGACTGGGCAGAATGCCCAGGCCTTGCTCCCCCAATGCAGTTTACTAATTCAAACATCTGCATTCTACAATATGCCTCTGTGTGAGATTTTTCCTCAGCTTCTTGAATATATTCATAGTATATTTTGTTGACTAACTTAGCAGATTTAGAAGCTTAACCGTGAATCCATTAAGCTGGCCACAGTACCTCAGTGCTCTCATTAATTCTCAACAGCAGCTATTAACGTCCAATGCCTGCCCACCTGCAGCAACAACCACTTAAGGGAAGATGGAACAGAAAACTCATGGAAGAAAATAATAAACTTACATTTTTTTATGTCATATTGGTTTAAACAGAGTGGTTTATTTGAGACTTTAATATAGTTTTGTTAAAAGCTCTGTTCATAAGTTTGTTTTTTTTTTACTCTACATTAATACAAAAAAATATGAATAGTAATTATAATAAGACAAAGAATACAGAAAGGCAACTGGACATTGTTGCTTGTGTGATTGCCCTTAAATGAATGCTGAAGGAACTTAGCCCTGTTTTGTGAATGTTGCTTTTTATTTTTTTATTTCCCTCTAGAAAATCACATCCTTGAAGACGTGAACAAGTGTGTCATTGCTCTCCAGGAGGGGGATGTTGACACTCTGGACCGAACTGCTGGTGCAATCCGCGGTCGTGCTGCCAGAGTTGTTCACATCATCAATGCGGAGATGGAAAACTACGAGCCCGGAGTTTACACCGAGAGAGTTTCAGAGGCCATTAAACTACTTTCCGAAACTGGTGAGCAAGGCTAGCTTATGTAATAATGCTTGTTATGAGTAGCTCTTTATACATGGATGGTCACAGATACTGT